>NC_041404.2:93763488-94063488 GCF_900747795.2 Erpetoichthys calabaricus
TCCTTTTTTTTTCATAACCTCTTTAACACACTACTTCTCCGCTGCGAAGCGCGGGTATTTTGCTAGTATATATATATATATATATATATACATATACACACATACATGCAGTTTTAATAACACAGAAATCAATATAAACATTAACATCATTATCATATGAGAATATGAAGTAATATATAAGGAGCACATTTCATATAAATATAAATTATTAAACAGTAAAATCTTCTTCTGTAATTTGCTACCGTGGCAATTTGTGTGTCTGTCCAGGATTTTAAATGACCTGTAGCTCGCAAACCGTTTCACCTATACACTTGAAATGTGGTACACATATAGTACGTCACGTCTACTATCCGCTTTATGGGTGATGATTGTTTTACTCTTTCTATCTTTATTTTATTTTATTGTAGAATCAACTCCTATCTGCGCACAGCAGGGCAGCCGTGGGCGGATGCGTATGGTGTATTCACTCCATGTTATCGTGCATTGCGCTGTCAGTGGTATTTTGATAAAAGAATTTGAACAACATATAAGAAGCGTATAAATTATTAAACAGTAAAACATTAACATTTAAGAAGTAAAGTTACATTAAGTACTACTGCAGTGCCTTCGGGTATACCTCATTTTTTGTTTGCCCATTACATGCTTAAATGTATACATTTTTTGGTGCACCTACCCGAGAACACGCGACATATAACCGAGCGTGGGAGAAGCATGGATTTTAAACACGCGTTGAGTTCATCTGCTGGTCTCCCTCGTGGAATAACTGGTAATGTTTGACTAAAATCTACAGCGAGTAAAACGACATTACCTCCTATTTTTTTTTTTACGATCTGTGAGATCTTGCTTTTTTCGGTTCAAGGCTTCATAAGCTCTTTTATGTTGTATGGTGTACTTATCCCAAACCATCATCTTTGAATGTTGCAAGACTTTCGCCTTGTATGTAGATCGGGGTAATTACATTCATTGCATTCGTAGTCTGAATCACAATCTGATTGTATGGGTGGTTACCTGGCACTGTAGGGTTGCCACCCGTCCTTTAAAATACCGAATCGTGCCGCGTTTGAGAATGAAATTGCGCGTTCCGTTTTGAATCAATACTGGACGGGATTTATCCCGTATTTTTTTTATCATTTTTTTTTTAAAGCAGCGTCTCATGCAAATCATCCCACACGCATTTTATGAAGATGCCTGCTTTCCTACTTTTGATTGGGTAATACTTGATGTCATCGTTAGTTTGATTGGTGTTTTTAACTGTCCAGTGAGGAGGGCGTGTGTTTTAAGTACAGTCTGCAAAGTGTTGGCACTGAGATGTGGCGTCAGCGCCATAGTTGAAGCCCCTAACGTTGCGGTCAGCAAGTCGGCTAACATCCGCCATGTGCCGTCTTTCAGTTGCGAGAAGCAGATCATAGAATGGTTGAAACTGTTGCCCCTAACATTGCACCACGGCGTGTGGTTCGTTTATACCTCGTGTCTTCTCATTAAACTTTTATGTCGCGAATATGTTATTGCAATCCTTAACGGGAGCGTTTCAATAAACTGATTGAAAATAGTTTTGCATTTACCTTTTTAGTAAAAGGCGAGCTTTTAAGCCTGAGAAATGACCCCGTAAATGCACACGTTTAATTGGACATGTGTTAATATGTATGGTTACACAGTATTAAAAGACAGTGAACAACGTCAGTTACCTTTGTTCCCGCGTTTGATAAAAGGTGAGCTTTTAAGCCTGAGAAATCACCCCGTAAATGCACACGTTTAATTGCACATGTGTTAATATGTATGCTTACACAGTATTAAAAGACAGTCAAAAATTAACGTCATTTACCTTCGTTCCCGCGTGTGACTCGTGCTGTAAATCTCTTCCTTGTTTTTAGTTCACGTGATTACGTAGGAGGCGTGATGACGCGATACGTGACTCCGCCTCCTCCATTACAGTGTATGGACAAAAAATATGTTCCAGTTATGACCATTACGCTTTGAATTTCGAAATGAAACCTGCCTAACTTTTGTAAGTAAGCTGTAAGGAATGAGCCTGCCAAATTTCAGCCTTCCACCTACACGGGACGTTGGAGAATTAGTGATGAGTGAGTCAGTCAGTCAGTGAGTCAGTCAGTCAGTCAGTCAGGGCTTTGCCTTTTATTATTATAGATACATATACACACATACATGCAGTTTCAATAACATAGAAATCAATATAAACAACATTAACATCATTATCATATGAGAATATGAAGTAATATATAAGAAGCACATTTCATATAAATATAAATTATTAAACAGTAAAATCTTCTTCTGTAATGTGCTACCGTGGCTATTCGTTTGTCTGTCCAGGATTTTAAATCACCTGTAGCTCGCAAACCGTTTCACCTATTGACTTGAAATCTGGTACACATATAGAACATCACGTCTACTATCCGCTTTATGGGTGATGATTGTATTACTCTTTTTATCTTTATTTTATTTTATTGTAGAATCAACTCCTATCTGCGCACACCAGGGCGGCCGTGGGCGGATGCGTATGGTGTATTCACTCCACGTTATCGTGCATTGCGCTGTCACTGGTATTTTGATAAAAGAATTTGAACAACATATAAGAAGCGTATAAATTATTAAACAGTAAAACATTAACATTTAAGAAGTAAAGTTACATTAAGTACTACTGCAGTGCCTTCGGGTATACCTCATTTTTTGTTTGCTCATTACATGCTTAAATGTATACATTTTTTAGTGCACCTACCCGAGAACACGCGACATATAACCGAGCGTGGGAGAAGCATGGATTTTAAACACGCATTGAGTTCATCTGCTTGTCTCCCTCATTAAATAACTGGTAATGTTTGACTAAAATCTACAGCGAGTAAAACGACATTACCTCCTATTTTTTTTTTTACGATCTCTGAGATCTTGCTTTTTTCGGTTCAAGGCTTCATAAGCTCTTTTATGTTCTATGGTGTACTTATCCCAAGCCATCATCTTTGAATGTTGCAAGACTTTTGCCTTGTATGTAGATCGGGGTAATTACATTCATTGTATTCCTAGTCTGAATCACAATCCGATTGTATGGGTGGTTACCTGGCACTGTAGGGTTGCTACCCGTCCTTTAAAATACGGAATCGTCCCATATTTGAGAATGAAATTGCGCGTCCCGTTTTGAATCAATACGGGACGGAATTTGTCCCATATTTTTTTTATCATTTTTTTTAAAGCAGCGTCTCATGCAAATCATCCCACACGCATTTTATGAAGATGCCTCCTTTCCTACTTTTGATTGGGTAATACTTGATGCCATCGTTAGTTTGATTGGTCTTTTTAACTGTCCAGTGAGGAGGGCGGGTCTTTTAAGTAGAGTCTGCAAACTGTTGGCACTGGGATGTGGCACCCGCTGCAGTATGCGTCCCTTATTTTTTTGTATTAAAAGTGGTAACCCTACCTGGCAGGTAACACTTATGTTTGGTCATGAAGTTGTCTAAAATCAGCCACGTGCCCTCTTTTAATTGTGAGAAGCAGATATATATAGCCAAATTCTCGCGCTTCGTTGCGGCGAAGTACTGCTTTTAATTTTTTAAGAAGAAAGTAAAACCTTTTTAAACGGATCGAAAATATACCAATAACAATTTGTTAAGGATCTGTTTTTTTGTGAACCTCGCTTTTCACAGCTGTCCCGCTACGGCGTGTGTTTCGTTTATTTGACAGTATGTAGATCGTGGTAATTAAATTCATGGCATTCGTTTTCTGAATCACAATCTGACTGTATGGATGGTTACCTGCCAGGTTACGCTTGTGGTTGGTCAGGAAGTCGCCTTACATCCGCCACGTGCCCTCTTTCTGTTCCCAGAAGCTGATCATAGAATGGTTTTAATAGTTTACTTTCAAATAATGCAAAGAGTATGCGACACGTGTTTCTCCTTAATTCTGGGCTCATCAGGCATACACACTCACTGCATCCCCTCTCGAGAATCGAATATCGTCAGCGCCAGAGTTGAAGCCCCTAACGTTGCGGTCAGCAAGTGGGCTAACATCCGCCATGTGCCGTCTTTCAGTTGCGAGAGGCAGATCATAGAATGGTTGAAACTGTTGCCGCTAACGTTGTGCTACGGCGTGTGGTTCGTTTATACCTCGTGTCTTCTCATTAAACTTTTATCTCGCGAATATGTTATTGCAATCCGCAGCGGGAGCGTTTCTATAAACTTAATTTAAACTTACGTTTTACACCGTGCTTTGTTTCCCTTATGAACATGCTTGTATGCTTCACTCGCTCCCTTCTCAATTGTTTAATGAATTTTTTGTTCTTCGCTGTTTGCAGCTCCTCCTTCATTTGTCCCTACTGCATTCACAGTCTTTTCACATTATTGCAATCCGCAGCGGGAGCGTTTCTATAAACTTAATTTAAACTTACGTTTTACACCGTGCTTTGTTTCCCTTATGAACATGCTTGTATGCTTCACTCGTTCCTTTCTCAATTGTTTAATGAATTTTTTGTTCTTCGCTGTTTGCGGCTCCTCCTTCATTTGTCCCTACTGCGTTCACAGTCTTTTCACGTGATTACGTGGGAGGCGTGATGACGTGACACTCAACTCCTCCTCCCACGGCCATCGAGCTGCCGTCCATTACAGTATATTGTGAAAAAAGAGGTTCCAGTTATGACCATTACACGTTGAATTTCGAAATGAAACCTGCCTAACTTTTGTAAGTAAGCTGTAAGGAATCAGCCTGCCAAATTTCAGCCTTCCACCTACACGGGAAGTTGCAGAATTAGTGATGAGTCAGTCAGTCAGTCAGTCAATCAGTCAGTCAGTCAGTCAGTGAGTCAGTGAGGGCTTCGCCTTTTATTAGTATAGATATATATATATATATATATCAAAATACCCGCGCTTCGCAGCAGCGAAGTACTGCTTTTAAATTTTTATTAAGAAGAAAAGAGAACCTTTTTAAACTGAGGGTAAATATACCAATAACAATTTGTTAAGGATCTGTTTTTTTGTGAAGCTGCCTTTACACACTTCTCCGCTGTTTTATAAACGAACGCCATATAAGGCCGTCCTTTCTCCTTAGTTCGGGGTTCTGTAGTGTTTTATTGTTCGTTTATTACGATTGTTATAGTTATTGTGTAGCTATTTGAGACTCACTTTTCTGTTCAGGTACCCATTTCCTTTATGTAATCCGCGGATTCTCCGCTATTTTTTGTTTATTACGATTATAGTTATTTATTGATTCCCTTCTTTAGCTGACTGCCTGCTCATGTAAGGCGCTCCGCTGTTTTTTTGAGAAGCAGCCTTTACACAGCTTCTCCGCTGCTTTATAAATGAACGCCATATAAGGCCATCCTTTTTCCTTGCTTCGCCAAGGAAGCAGCCTTTTTATTTAATCCACGGGTTCTCCGCTGTTTTATTGTTTGTTTATTACGATTGTTATAGTTCTCTTTGTATACCATGTTGTCAGTTCAGCACTCCGGTTGTAATATGACCAAGCCGTGCAAGCTTACTGTTGAGAATGCAACGTATAGTTGTACAGGAGAAAAGCAATCTTACCTCAAATCAAAGGCAACCTTTTGTAGGTCTATGAACTTAATTTATGCGTCACTCGCTCGCTTCTTATTGTTTCGCTGCCTTCTCAATTGTGTAATGAATGTTTTCTTCAGCGCTCTTCCTTGTTTTCTATGTACTGCGTTCACAGTCAGTTCACGTGATTATGTGGGAGGCGTGGTGATGCGATACGCAACTCCGCCTCCCACGGCCATCGAGCTGCAGTCTATGACAGTATATGGACAAAAAAGAGGTTCCAGTTATGACCATTACGCGTAGAATTTCAAAATGAAACCTGCCTAACTTTTGTAAGTAAGCTGTAAGGAATGAGCCTGCCAAATTTCAGCCTTCCACCTACATAGGAAGTTGGACAATTAGTGATGAGTGAGTGAGTCAGTCAGTCAGTCAGTCAGTGAGTCAGTGAGGGCTTTGCCTTTTATTAGTATAGATTAAATGTATTACCAGGAACACAACAGGGACGTTGCAACTTATCGTTCCCATTACATCGTTATTCTTACATGGCATGTTCAGTGTTTACACATTATTGTTAACACTAGAATCACTGAAGCCTATGAAAAAACTTGTAATCCTGGGCCACCTTAAATTCCTTTGTACCTCTCCATTAGCATCTTTTGTTTTGTAAATGTGTAGATCAGCACAAGCAGCAAGCAGCCTGCTATCCCATCCCCCACTGCTGCAGCTCAGTTCGGGGGTAAAGTTCTCCCAGCTCAAGCCTTGTTTATCTGGGTGTGAGGTGCCTGGAGTTGTATTGGGTAAATAATATATCGTTCTTTGGAACACATGCATTTTATGTGTGTTCCATGTCTATAACAATCTATGTAAATGAAGGGTGACAGGAAATGCGAGATATACAAGAAATGTTGAACATATAGCTAAAACAGAAACTTTTTTCATGTTCTAGTACAAATGACAAAATTTTGACATGAAGTGTATAATGTGTGAAACCTGAAGTCCATTTATCAAATAAACACTTTCACAAAAGGTACACGTATAACAAAACAAGTATGTTTTTATTCAAGACAGTGAATATGACCAAAAAAAGAAGTCTGACTGCATTCTCTCCATGCTAGTGTTTATATCTGATGGTGTATGTGCCCAAAAAAAGAAGTCTGAGTGCATTCTCGTACCATTGCTCGCATACTGAAGTGTCGGCTTAGCACTGCCAGATCTAAACACTAGCGTGGAGAGTCGCTTGCATACTGAAGTGTCTATAGCTGCTGCTGGAAGCTGTCATGCACTTTTTTGTAACTGATCTTTTCCTGAATAAGGAGTGGCATTGCACATGTACTTTGTTAGTATGCCCATGTTGATCAAATACAGGAAGCTCTGCAATCTACTTGTAACTTTAGACTGTAGGAAGATAAGTAAATAAATATAGGTGAACAACATTCGATGTGGTGTTTATATATGTAACATATAAATGTTTGTCATATAAAGATCATCAAGAAACATAATCACAAACAAAACTCTGCAAGACCTGCTGTTTCATTGAAGAAAATGAGTGTGGTGATTGACTGCTAGGATTATGGCCAACCTGTTGCTGCATCCAAACGGTTGAAAAACATTTTCCCCTTATCAGTCTGGAGTTTCTTTGGAGTTTTACCATCACTCAGAATGTCTTGGAAGGCTCTTGCCATTTCTTTGCCCATTTTGTTCTTCGGGGGCCATATCCACGCATACATAGAAAGTACATCTATACAGGTTAACAAATATTTATAACCATGGTTATCCTCGGACACATTTGTCATGTCCACTGAGTCCTTCTGCCATTGTGCGTATATATTAGATACATAAACCTTATTTCTCTTAAAATGTATTCTAGAAAGTTTATAAATTGTATAAGAATATTGACCAGATAACCATTCTGGCACCTGATGATCATTACTTTTCTGACCCAAAGATTCGAGAGCTCTTTTTAAAGAGTCTTTTCCCCCAAAGCTAACAGGATTTGCCTGGTTATAATAAACTTTTTTCATGTAACCCTCCATCATTGAAGGTGAAAGAAAAATGTTGGCATTTTAAAAATCAATGCTACTTTATTGACAATTTTCAAAAACAATTTTAAAATACAGAGATGTTTTACTGCTCATTTCAAAATGGCATGCTATTACAACTAAGCAAAAATATGTTATATCACAGGAACATTCAGTTCAGACACTTCATCTACTCTTTCCATATCAAATTCCCTGTAAAACCCTAAAGGTACATCAGACATATCAGATACAGAGAAATGGTGTTTTGAGAAGGCGTTGGCCATATTGCATATTATTGAGTAAAAGTTATCGCCCATGTTATGAAAGGCGTGTACAATGGCCTCATTGATAGAATGTTCATTTTTCAAATCTTCAACAGCATTTTCTACAAACATATATGAGTCTTTTGAAAAGTCACAAAGGTATTAAAGCAACCCAGAATCTTTATAACCAGGCTCTTGAGCCACAGCTTGCGGAAAACAGCTAGCACATCTTGAAACGTACAACCCGATAAACAAAGTCAAGCGCAAACAGACATGTATGCTGTGTTTTGCTGGGGTGGTCTATTAAACAACCCTGACAGGTACTTTTTAGGTCCTGATCAACTATTATGTCTAGCAGAGCAAAAATTAACCTCTTTACTAGTTTCATAGCCTCTTGAAATGTTTCACCCATGGCTCAATCCGTTTGATCAAGGTCCATACCTGCATAATCACCGTCCTTGGAGATTTTCCAAGTAGCCAGAGCTTCTACTATTTCATCCACTGCCACTTCTTGCCACATTGCCTGAATAGCTCCTGTATTTCCTTTACCCCTGTTAGGTTCCCTGGAACATTATCATCAGGCATAAGGATGTCAGATTCTACACAGTCCTCCAGGAGGGTATCCGAATCAATGTATATTATCAGTGGCAGGTAACTGAGGGTCGGCCCAATAGATCTGGTCGGGTGAAGGCATAAGAAGGTCCAGCCAAGTTGGCTGGCCTGGATGTGAGTGGCTTAGAGCAGAGTAGCAGAAGCTGGGTTGGATATTGTCAGGCTAAGACATGTAGTGGGTGGCCACCGTCTTTTCCACAGGTCAACATGTCTGATCAGGAGCATAGCCAGAGAGGTGCTGTAGGTTGCCTGGCCAAAATATGTGGTCATTGTCTGGTCTGGAGAAGAGAAGCCGGGTTAGAGATTACCAATGATCATTGTCTGGTCTGGAGCAGAGTAGCCAGAGCTGGTTTGGGGGTTTCCCAGGTGAAACAAGTAGTCAGCGGACACTCTCTGTTCAGCAATATCATAGACCAGTTCTTCGGAATGTATCAAAGTGTGGAGGACTACTAACATCTCTGAGTCCAAGAGAACAAGGAAACAACCAGTCCAGCTATCCAAGGTTTCCAGGAGTAAAGTTTCTTTAGTGTAGTTGGTTGAAGACATCTCAAGATTGCTTTAGATTAATGTAATCTTTGAAAAAAGGTTGCCTTATTTATTTCCACTTACTTAGGGGTGGGTGTTTTCCAGTTTTCTTCTTCCTCCTCCTCCAAGCTTGAGTTATTGAATATGCAGATCTCCTCCCCTGAAAACATAGGTTCCAATTTTCTTTTTATTATTTTCATTTGGTCAGACAGTTTTCCTTTATGAATATACTCATCAATATTCAAATAAGTCTTTTATAGAAAAATGTATTTGATTCACTCATTCCTTTATCTCATTTTCTTGGTACTCTTTCCCATTTTCGTGGCTATCCTCTTTATATTCGGGATGGGTACTGTCTTTCTTGGAAATTACCTCTATGATGATCCCAGAGCATTCCTTTTTACTTCTACTTGTCTCAAAGAACAATTGGAATTGTACCAAACTAATCTAAATTGATGGTTCCATGGAACATTCTGGAAACTGTGTTGTTTTCATTTTCTTAGTAGTATTCACAAGGCCATCCATTCTGTGCATTTTGAATGTTGTAGCATTTTTACTAAATGGATAGATTTTTATACAGGGTGTCTTTCCATCATGAGAGGGTTAAGCGAATACACACCCCTGACCCTATTGGCTGTTAGAGAAGATGAAAGCATACTTCCTGGGTGTGCAAATTGGAAACAGGGTGTGAAAAGGGTTTGGTTTACGAAGCCTCTCCCCCAAAAGGGAGGGGCTTAGAGGTCATCAATCATGACAGATATCTACCGCTTCATAGGGGGTGGGTCAAGATTTCATAAATTGTATTTCATAATTCATATTTTAGGGACAGAGCTTAAAGCTGTCAATCAATCATCCATTTGACAGTTTCTGGTCTGATAGTACTACTCATGGTAGTTGATGAAGCAGTTACAGTCAGCATTGGGGCACAGGTGGACCCTTAAGACCCTGCAGACCATGTTTGACCTTAAGATGTTCCCCTTCCTACTGCAGTACTTGCATGTCTGGTGGTTGGTGTAGACAGGAGCATGGAACAGGGAGAGGTCAAACTGCACAGAATCATGTGGGGTGTGGCTGCGGTGTCCCTGGACAGGCTTGGGGACATCATCAAAGGTGCTGGGGCTGCCTGGAAATTCTGAGCTGCTTTTGTGGTGAGATGTGACTGTCTTCTGGAATCTCTGAAAAACTTGGACTTGAAGTTCTTTAGTGACAGGCTATCCACAGCAAGAGACTTACAGTCCCACCTGAAGATGACCCAGGCATTTGTGAGGCTGACTTTAATTGCATATGCACATTTCCGCATACAGGTCAAACTGCACAGAATCATCTGGAATGTGGCTGCAGTGTCCCCAGACTGGCTTGCGGACATCATCAGAGGGGTTGGGGGTGCCTGGCAATGCTGAGCTCCTTCAGGGATGAGACATGACTGTCTTCTGGTTGCTGGCACCACTGAACACCTCAGCCTTAACATTCTTTAGTGACAGGCCATCCACAGCAAGAGACTTGCAGTCCCACCTGTAGATGACCCAGGCATACATGAGGCTGACATCAATTGCATATGCAAACATCTGCATATACCATCTATTGGATTTCATGGAAGTACAGTAGAGGTGAGTCAGCATCTCACTATTGTCAATGCCCCCCATGTTGGCATTGTAGCTTTTAATGACAGCAGGGCATCACACTTGCTCTTTCCTCTTGGTGTCACTGCAGTAGCAGTGAAGTGTCAATCTACTAAAAACAAAGAAAATTGTCATATACATTGTAAGTAAATAATAATAACATATAAATTGTAAATATATAATAAGAAGTGAAAAATAGAATTATATACTTTATCTTATAATTCAACCAGAAAAACAAAAAGAATAACTTCCTGTTTTTCCAGCAAGGAGTAACTACAAGTCAAATAACAAAAATAAATCTGTAAACATAATTTAAAACTGGTAAATATACATACAAGGGTGTGCAAAAGTAGGTTAACAGTTGTGAGTACGTGAGGCCGACAATTTGAGCGCTTATGAAATTGTACCTAAGTGTACTGTGCCATTGTGACATTCTTTTGAGATAATAAAGTTAACAAAGCTATTGAGTTAATAAAGCTATTGTAATAATCATAACCTTCATGTCTTTTTCCATATGAACAACTGTAAACCTACACTTGTCCACCCCTGTATATTCTTTGACCCTTGTCTCCTGAATAAAGATGGACTTTAGTACGGGCATGATCAGGAAACTAAAATGCATACCACAAATATAAAAAATATAATGGAATATGGCTCTAGCAGTTTGCATTTTAGCCAGCTGCTTGTACAACAATCATAAATAAAATTATTGAAATACTGAATAACTAAATCAATTTTAGCAATAATAAGGCTAACAGTAAACATAAACACCAATATATGCCATTTAAGTATAGTAAAAACTGTTATAAGGTCATAAAACTGACCACACATACAGTATTTCACTATATATAGCTTGAAAATTTTATTAAATGGGTTAAATTTCTCATTGAATTACTGTATACATGTGAAGCCCAGGGCACGTACAGCCACCCTAACCCTGACACAGACAGGCAGGACACAAGTTTCACCACACAACACACAGTTTATTTACACAAAGCAGGCCAGTATATATCAGCAACACAGTCCCTTCTCTTTGCCAGTCCTTCTTCCTCCACTCCTCCTCACAAGCTTTGTTCATATCTTCCAGGACTCCAGGGGCCTCATGTATAAACAGTGCGTACGCACAAAAATGTTGAGTACTCCCATTTCTATGCTCAAATCGTGATGTATAAAACCTAAACTAACCCTGGCGTATGCAAGTTCTCTGCTCAGTTTTGCAAACTGGTGGC
This sequence comes from Erpetoichthys calabaricus, assembly GCF_900747795.2. Lineage (NCBI taxonomy): Eukaryota > Metazoa > Chordata > Cladistia > Polypteriformes > Polypteridae > Erpetoichthys > Erpetoichthys calabaricus. Next base: position 93,775,250 of record NC_041404.2, read on the forward strand.
ACCCAGCGTCAAAGTAGTGCTTTTGTTCCAGTGTGGTTTTCCTTTCTTTTTTAGATCCACATCCCTGACGCGGCTTTATCATATACACTAAAATTAACCGCATATTGTTTATTAGTTTAAGGTATCTGATTGTAATTAACCTGAAAAAATATAATGGTCCACGGAATAGCCAAACTACTCCAAATATCATAGCTGCTTTAGCGTTGTTACTCTCACTGCACCTTCTTCTTCTTTTTTCAGCTGCTCCTGTTAGGGGATTTGCCATAGTGGATCATCTTTTTCCATACTACTCTCACTGCACCACTCAGAGTATTTATATCACTGTATCTGAGTGTGGAATCACAGCTCTACAGCAGCTGATCAGAAAGAGAATTATCGGTATACAGCATCTAGCACACACTGCCTCAGCCATGCTGTCTATTTAAACTGCTCTCATATGACAAATGCTTCAGAGCCTTTCCTGTAGGGACATCGCAGTTCAAAAACAGTTTCATTCCAAGAAATATAAACACACTCAATCAGTTCAAGTGCTCCTTGTAGAACTGTTTGTACTTATAAGTACAATTACCTCACTGTAAACTTGCGATACAGTTATAATATTGCACAACCTGAGCCACTTTATAAAACGCATATTTACATATGATGACGATATAATTTATAAGATGAAATGCAGCAAAATATGTTTATTACATTATACAGATAAAATGTTAACATTATTTAAATAATCTGTATTGTTAATAATTAAATATGTGAGGACATGGTGTTTCAGCACTAGTGACAAGCTGGCACACATTCAGGGATTGTTCCTGCCTCGCGCTGTATTCTTGTGGGGACTGGTGCGATACTGGATGGATAGATGGATAAAATAATTCTACATGTACTACGAAGATATTTCAATGTCCCTTAAAAGTTTTGAAGAATCAGCGTTCAAAGCCTACAGATGGCTTGACATCTATTACAGAGCTGATTGTGTGGCGATTGGTTACTTTTAGAAAGAAAAGGAAGGACAGGAATTGGAGATCAGTATATTTGAAAGAGACAGTACTGCTGCAATAAATTATTTCATCGAAGGTCATGCACTGCGCAGGAAGCATCTTGCGGGAGGCAGGAACAATCTCTGGACTAGGAGCCAGCTTATCACTATCACTGCACCACCGTGTTCCTATGTTTAATAACATGCTTTAGTTCCTATCATAATGAAAATGATAACAAGTATATATCTCAGTATTTAAATTATTCAGAGAGCTCTAATATCATGAATTTAATGGATTCTGTGGCCTATCGAAGGAAGAGAAAGCCCATTTAAGAATCACATAGTGATTCACACACACAGAGGACATAGAAGAACAAATACAATACAAAGAATTTAACATGCTACTTTAGTTGTGATGGTACAGTAATCCCTCGCTATATTGCGCTTCGCCTTTCGCGGCTTCAATCCATCGCGGATTTTATATGTAAGCATATTTAAATATATATCACGGATTTCTTGCTGGTTCGCGGATTTCTGCGGACAATGGGTCTTTTAATTTCTGGTACATGCTTCCTCAGTTGGTTTGCCCAGTTGATTTCATACAAGGGACGCTATTGGCAGATGGCTGAGAAGCTACCCGGCTTACTTTTCTGTCTCTCTTGCGCTGACTTTCTCTGATCCTGACGTAGGGGGATTGAGCAGGGGGGCTGTTCGCACACCTATACGATAAGGACGCTCGTCTAAAAATGCTGACAGATTATCTTCACGTTGCTATCCTTTGTGCAGCTGCTTCCTGAAACGACATGCACGGTGCTTCGCATACTTAAAAGCTCGAAGGGCACGTATTGATTTGTGCTTGAAAAACAAACTCTGTCTCTCTCTCTCTCTCTCCCTGCTCCTGACGGAGGGGGTGTGAGCTGCCGCCTTCAACAGCTTTGTGCCGCGGTGCTTCGCATACTTAAGAGCAAACAGCCCTATTGATTTGTTTGCTTTCCTCTGTCTTTCTGACAGACTCTGCTCCTGATGCGCACTCCTTTGAAGAGGAAAATATGTTTGCATTCTTTTAATTGTGAGACGGAACTGTCATCTCTGTCTTGTCATGGAGCACAGTTTAAACTTTTGAAAAAGAGACAAATGTTTGTTTGCAGTGTTTGAATGACGTTCCTGTCTCTCTACAACCTCCTGTGTTTCTGCGCAAATCTGTGACCCAAGCATGACAATATAAAAATAACCATATAAACATATGGTTTCTACTTTGCGGATTTTCTTATTTCGCGGGTGGCTCTGGAACGCAACCCCCGCAATGGAGGAGGGATTACTGTATTTGAGAAACTAGTAAATTAAAGATTGTAAGATGAAGTTTATGATGCTCTACTTTAATGACAATATAAACTACGTGATTAAAGTGGAAATTTCGAGATTACATTTCCGTGCTTTTTTTCCCACTATGTGCCTATTTGTTTTTTCTTTTCTCTGTACCCTAATAATCTTCCATATGACATTCAGACGGTGGGCTACGACTCACCTTTTCATGGCGACTTTGATATCTGACTACTTTTTTATTTCGGGCACTGTGCAACTTTGTGAACTTGAGCTTTCGAGTTTCTCCGACACTCTATGTCACTTGATCAACTTCCTTTTGTTGTTTATACCACTGTTTAAACCAACAAATAGTATGTTTTTCCTTGCCTTCAATTGGTATTCGCTGAAATTCTTCTATTTTCCCCCGAGCTTTTGCCATTGTCTTTTCACAGAACGCTGAGCTTAAGGGCTATTTATATTGATTTGTATATTCAAAGAGGCGTAATTCTGGGAGGAGTTGAGGAGTGGCAACAGGGGTGTGCACATGTGTTACTTGTCACGCTGACCGGGATTTATGTAACAGAAGAACATGGAAGTTGGCGTACGCACAGATTTATACATCTGGATTTTTTTGTACGTACGAACATTTCCGCTTTTGTCCGTACGCCATGTTTTAGTGTGAATTCTACACACGGTGTTATGAATGAGGCCCCAGGTGCCTAACAACCTTCTTCCGGCAGCACTTCCAGGTGTGGCGAAAGTGCTGCCAAATAGAGCCAAATGTGCCCCCTGGTGGTGGCCACGGATCCCAGCAAGGTTTAGCTTCCATGCTCATAACCCATGGAAGTCAAAGGTGTTGCCCTCTGTTGGTCCAGGGGAGAAACTGTCCTGAAAATTCTCTCTCCTCCAGTCCTTCCATGGTCGGGGCATCTTGGCCAGGTAAGGGCCTCGGCCGTCCGCCATAATATATATACTGTTACTATTGTCCTACATTATAATGTGTTATTTGTAAAAAAAAAAAAAAAAAAAAAAGTATGGCTTACTAGATACATAGGCCATGAGTCTAAAAATGGATTTACCGTCACTTCTGGTAGTCTTAGGTAATGGGGCATCTGATCAAATATAGTCTCACCATTTTTCATTACAAAAATTTCACTAATTTATAGAAATCCTACACAAACAACACCTATCTCAACATTTCGCACAGCTATTCAACCACATAATGTGTGAGTTTCATCAACTTACCTTTGTTATTTTTGATGTTATGACTATAGAGTAGGCAGGGGCACACAGCCACACCTCTCAAATTCCAGAAAAGCACTGAAGTTTGAAATGCTCTGGGTCACTACTGATTGGTCAGATACCATGATGTCACAATCTGTGACGCAGCCTGATCTTTGCTGATTGGCTGGGAGAAATCCATGTGGTCCTGCGTCCTCATGGAGAGGCCTGGGGCATGCATTTTGGATGTCTGTTGAAGTTACTAAATATGGTTATTCATGAAATAAAAAGTTAAAAAATAAATTACTACCACATCACATGTCTATTCCCCTGAAATGTTGCACATATGCAAGCATATAAAATGTGCCCACAAGTGGTGGTTTGAGTCATTGCAACCAATTCTGAAATGTTGACACTGGATTTCACCAACATGTGACTAAGTAATGAAAAATTAATTCATGAAAAAGAAAAAAAGAACAAAATGTTGAGGTTAATGTATTCATGATAGTCACATGCATAAGTACAATTAAGGGGTGCTGTATTATGGCTGACCATTTGTTCTGACCTCCAAAAGTCAAGCAAAAGACAATTTCCCCTTGGAGATTAACAAAGTATATCAAAAAGTAGGCATAGCAGACATTGCCCATTTAAGTCTGTTGGAATCATAACTGCATTGCATCATGTGCCTCCCATGCCATCAGAAAATTCCCACTGGCATGTTGACTGTTTGACCATATAAATAAATAAATAAATATAAATGGCATAAACCTCCGTCTAACTGTTTTGAAAGTTTTTTCTTTTGAAAGTCATTTTTATAATTATACAATTTAATGGGCAAGGGACTTGGTAGTGAATGGTAAGAATCCTTTTCTGACCTGTTTCTTACCAAAGTCTTTTCTCCATTTCTCGAAGGCTTAAGAAAAGATGCACTAAGCGAGAAGCAACATTCACACTGGTGAAATGAAGCCATGAAAAAAAAAAACATCACTTTAAGATTTATGGTCATCTAAAATTTTCATGAAAGTAGCAGTTTAAAGCAGGGAGCCAACTTCAAGCAATGCAAATTAATTAATAAAATGCTGAAAGAAAATAAAATAAATAAAAAATTAAGCGTGTATATTTTAGATACTTAAAAAAATTATAGCGTAATCTATAGACGCAAATCTAAACACCCACAAAAAAAGAAACAAAATAAAAGGAAAACTCCACAGTGAGTAAATTGTCGGCAGTTGTAACAGATTGTTAAATATGTACAAATAAATTACACTGTGAGGAAGGGAGATGTTGCAAAGGCAACTTTATAGGCAAGAGACTATTGCAAAGTTCTGGAATACCTTATTAACGAGTGGTAAAGGGATTCAAGCAATGTCAATTAGACAGTGGCAGTAGGTGAGAATGACATTAGTTTTTATGTCAGACCAATTAGTGGTAAGAATTAGTAAGAATGAACTATACCTGTGCAATCACATATTTTCTGAAAAACTGCTGGGCTCTGCCTGACTGATGCAAAGATCTGATGCATCTTGTGTATGTAACTCCTGGCAATTTCCTGGCAATTTCCCCACTACATTCCTTATAATGAGCTTGTTGTCACAGATGATTTGCACCTTCAGGGAGGAAATCCCTTCCTACAAACATAAATTTGAGGCTCTTCAATGGGGGGATTTAATGCTAATACATGTACTAGCAATAAGATAATCATACTGAATTTGGAAACATACAGAAACCTTCTTTGACTGCGTGTGGGTAATGTTATATACTATATCATCAGACTGTCATTTAGAGACTTAAAAAAATAATACTATATTTAAGGACTCTCTTTCCTTTGTCACACACGTGTGCATGGGAGACAGTTTATAGGCTCAGATAGTGTTATTTCTCAGTCGGACCCTGGATTGGTGCTATCACCTTGTAGCTGTCCAGTGCCACTAAGATTCACACCGTCAAAGAGACGTTGATTTATTTATTTTTTTAGTGGAGATTCCAGGGACACACCCAGCCTTGGCCCAAGCCTCACGCACTTACAAACAGAGACAAAAAAACAACAGAAATAAAACAGCAAATAAAGAATGTATTGACAATAATAATGAAAACACCAATCCCATCCCAGTTCCCCTTACGGCGATTATACATTAAATACAACAAATCATAAACAAAAACCACACACAGTAAAGTCCATGAAAAACGGCAACAGATGTAATGTAAAGATGAAGGTAAATAGTCCAGAGATCTGCACGTTGAAGGGGAATATAAAGATAGTCCTACCAGTAGTTCCTGAAATGGTGAAGACAGGTGGACGGGTTCAGTAGCGCTCCTTTCTTCACAGGATGGCCATGAATCCACATACAGTCCTCACATAACACGCAGACATCAGACAATCCAGACCCCAACCAAGAAACGATCCAGGACAAAAATGAGACAGCACAGGTATCAAACAAGAACTTCAGACACGAAATAAAAATACTTATTTTTTCATTGGTAACACTAGCCCCCTTTTAAAAGTTGCGCCTGCCTCTGTACCCAACAGCCCCTGCACCTTTCAGCAGACGACCAATCAGAGACACTGCAGAGACTGCTGGGAGTTGAAGTTTTAAGCACCGCTACAACCTGATCTTTTTTCCTTTCATCCCTCTGCAGACCAATGAGGTATTGGTGGTCCTGTCACTTGGTACCTCGTTTTTGCCTCTTGCCTTATCTATCTATCTAGCTGAAGACCATGCCTCTCAGTGACCTCACCAGCAGTCCACCCAGCAGCCCACCCATTGATGATGTCACTTCCAGCACCCTTTGATAACGTCATATCCGGTACCCAGAACCCATCTTCCTGCCACATCAGCTCCTGTTCTGGCCTCCCTGACTCCACCTCTTCCTCCGTTCCGCCATATTTATACACCAGCTTTTCACCTGTTAGTCAGTTCTGTTTTGGACTCTTGTCTGTAAAGACATGCCTATTTCTTGCCTTCTTTTTTGACAGCTTTTTTCAAGTGTATGGAAACCTTTTTGTGACTCACTTGTTGTTATTACACAAATAACCAGCAATGAATAAAGAGACAACACTACTCAGGAAACTCCTTTGCATCACTGTTATGGTTGTTCTGAAGTGATCTGTAATTTAAAAAGAGATCTGTCAAAAATAGTACATGCACAATATGCACTGTCAAGCACATTCTGATCAGTAAGGTTCTGGTGGGTTCTGACATGGTCCAGATCAACTGCAACTTGCTAAAGTCACATTACATAACTTAGCAATTTATATGACAAACTTCGATTGACAAAGGAAAGGTTAGCAAATGCCTACATCAGTGTATTTCTATAGTAATGACACCATTATTTTATCTTTGTCTTGAGAATGGCTACATCAGTCACAAGCTACTTATCTGGTGTTCGTGGTAGCATTAGTGGTTCTGGCCCTGAATGAGAAATGTACAAAAATTCAAGTTAGCAGTGATGTTCTGACATGGTCTTTGTTATGCAAAATTATTTCAAAATTTCAAAAATAGTATTAAAATATCCATGGGTGCTTGCATATGTTAGTGTAGAATTACCTTTCTGATGGACAGCGGTTTTGGGTGATGTGGTCCATAAAGCATGACTTAAACCTGAAAAACAGAATGTGCTTACTTCACACATTATCAGTCTATTCATTAAATACTGTTATGTACTTCATTGGAAAACAGTCTCTGAAACAGGTACTGCACATACCTGCATCTTGTAAAGAGGCTGTCCTGTCAGTGGGACTGTACATCTGGTTGAGTCTTCTAAAAAAAAAAAAAAAAAATAAATAAAATTGTGTTTTAAATATTTTGATCAAACATTGGCATGCATAAACCTTTTCTTTTGCATGAATGAACAGAAAGCATACAGAGCACACAGTGTACTGAGCAAAGACAAAATACCTTCAGAATAAGTGCCATGCATAGTGGAAGGCTGAATGGGGTGGAAAACTGCTGAAATGAAAGTTACCTAAATGCATATGCCAGTGTATTTCCATGGTGATGACATCTTTATCTTATCTTATTTTCATTTGTGTCCTGTGAATAATTGCATCAATCACAATCTACTTACTTGGTGTTAATGGTAGCATAATTTTTTTGTCCTGATTGAGAAATTATTCAAATGACAACACAGCAGGCTTTGTGATTCTGTTTTTGTTATGCACTATTTACTAAAAAAAAAAAAAAGAAATAGAAACTAAATATATCACACATTAACCATTTAGCATTTAACAGTTAAATACACAGGACATCTTACTTTTATTAAATCCTTGAGGTCATGGGGCTGCTCGCAGGGTGTCACCATCTTCATCACTTGATGAAAGTGCAGCAATTTACTTCTGATTTGGTCTAAAATAAGATTTTCTGGTTATCACAAAACAATGTATCACAGATGACCTATTGATATGTGCACTTTGTGAATTTTTATGTCTCAACTTAATTTTCTCTTCCTTGTACTTGCTGTCTCTGTGTCGAAGCTGGATCTGTTTTCTGCATGAAGCAGTCATGAGCTTTCTCATATGAATCTAATAAAAAAAACACCAAAAATGTCTTTCCTAGCTGTGTGATGCTACCAAAATTGGCAAAAATTACACAAAGTGCAGTAGTACTTACCCTGGTTGTTGATGTGCAGATATGAATTACTGCCTCTGTTCTATAAACAGCTAGGCAATAATAATCGAAAAAGACACACTTATGATTGCTTATATTCTTTCGGCACATGCTCACTCAGCTAGTAGTATGTCAGCAGTCCAAGTATTTGCCTCATAGTTCCTGACGCTGCCACCGTTCGTGGAGCTTCCTTTATATCGGCTTCTGCAGGCAGCACATGGTTGTTAATCTTGCCTCGTAGGACCAGGGCCTGCACAAGTTGTGAAAGTTCTCACCATGTATTGATTGTTCATTGATTCCCACTTGCCATTTACACCTGATGATTCTGAAACCTCACTCTCAATTATTTAGCATGTTTCACCAAAATTTACATCTCTCGCTCTCCTCCTTCAACTTCCTGACTCTCGGCTGTGGTACATACTTCCTCTTACTTTTCTTTAGGCCTCTGATTTTCTACAAGCAAGTGATGCTGTAATACATCATCTCCTCCAGGTTTGGATCAGGTCTCCCTCACCAATATTCTACTGTACTCCTTACATCACCAGATTTGCCTGTCACCAACTTGTTTCCTTCTTCTTAAACAGCTATTTCCATTCCATCACTAAAGCCCAGAATCCTCTGACCTTCAACTATCCTAGTAATTAAACTAAAGGCTTTGTGGACTCTTTCATAAATATCAGCACTGGCTCCAACATGTACATTCAATTTGCCACCCATTACAGTTGTCTTCCTCATGACACCACAGACACAGGTTACCTGTGGAGCACATGCTAAGACTATATTCAACAGGCGTTTGCCAGCAATCATCTTAACACTTACAACATGCTCATTTACCCTCCTTACTTCCGCCACTTTGTCTGTCCATTTTAAACAACTCTGTCGTTGCCATCACTCCATTGTGAACACTAAACAATGAAATACATAAACAGAGAATTCAAACAAGTAAAACTATAAAATGAAAAAAGGTGGAGTAAGGGGTGTGTCACGAGTCAAAGTGTGACATAGACATAATTGTTTCAATCCAAATTTTTCTAGCATAACATTGGATGGAGCACATTTATATCCTGTACTTTATTTACATCAAGTAAACCAGAAGTTGGAAAATTGAAGACACAAAAAAATGACCAAGATTATGTGCGTTACTGAAATGTATATTTTAGCTACAATCATATTTTTTTAGTAACAGAACCAAAGTATGTAAAAACAAGACCAACCATAATTTTTTAGGTTGGCATTGTGAAAAATACATGTGCATGTGTGTCATATCACAGCAGGACCAATATGACTTTCCACAGTATGGCTAAAAAATATTCAGGAATAAAGAACGTAAGGTAGGTGTTGGAAATGAAATGAAAGCCAAGTCCAGACTGAATGCAGCATGAAAGCTCCAGAGGTATAATTTCAATCCAAGTAGTTTTGCATGTTAAGGGATGGGTCTTTTGCAATGCCATAAAAATATGGAACTCCAAAATCTGATTTCTATCCAGTAATTAGAATTGGTGAACTGTGGAAATTATAAAATTAATGTGAGGCACATTATTTATTTCAAAGAATAGCTGGGCATGATTGGAAATAAAGCAGAAAATTAGCTTTAGCAACAAAGATGGATTAAGGTAAATGAGCTTGAAGGCATAAAATATTAGTAGAGTAGAAGAGAGGATTTGGTTTAGTTTATGTTGTAATAAGACAGGTTTTAATAAATCTTCAATAGATCTACAGTAAAGAAAATACTCAGAAGGAGCATTACTTAAGTAAAGGAGGACATCATCTAAATCTTCACTTGGAAAAGCAGAGAACCGACTTCACGTGGCCTGCAGCATATACAAACAAAGGCCACTAAGGCTAGCCCAGTATACTAAAATGATGTTTTAAAATGAAAACAATCTCCACCCACACTAGTAGTTTCAAATTGTTTACACAAGTATCTCTGTTCACATTAAAATGCCCAAAAATGCATATGATGTAGATGTTCACCTACACTAGACATAAGTGGAGAGCCAGAAAAATCATTGAAGAACTGTTTATTAAATAATTCCGAACCCCATGAAAACACATAGGGAAAAAAGACATTCTTAAAGGAATGTCATGTTAATGCACTGATTACAGTTCAAAGTAACAATCTTTAGAAATGGTGACAATAGTCATGTCATTACACAAAAACATTACAAATGTACAAATTCTTAAAAAAAAGTGGTCAGCTCTGCATTTATTTTGTGAGATGACTGATTATATGCAGTCCACAGCAATTGAACTAAAAAAGCAAATACAAAAATGCACGTGTGTCTATATCTTTGCTTTACTGCATTGTGCTATAATGTCTCTGCTGTGTATTCTTCTGAGCCCTACTGCATTCTATACCTGTCCACTTTGTTATGTGCATTTTTATTAGTTTTGCTGGGGGAAGTGCAGCTCTTCACTGAATGCATCGAGTTTAAGTAATGAACATGGATAAGAGGCTGTCAACTGAGTTTTTCACAATTTGATTTTCACAGGACTCTAAATTTTTACTTCACTGGTAATGATGTCAAATATAGGATTTATATCAAAACTGAAGTGACTGGTTTGCCTAAAATGCAAATTAGACGCGTACTGGTAAGCAACACAGCAACTACCACTGAATTTTTCTATACCCACCATGTTGGAGTATGGCTTTCAGTCAAGGACAGAGATTGTAATGAGCAGGAACCAACCAGGAAAGAGCCATGTCATAAGGATGAAAAAAAATCAGAGTGTGATTATGTAACCCCCTTGGACCGCCCTTCCTTCCTAAGTAGTGTTCAAGGCTCTGAGATTTTTAGTACGGTGTCGCCACCCAACAGTTGAATTTTCAATATCGGTCACCTCCAACGATTTAGCTCAAAACAAATCACAACTTACTCCTAGTTTAAAGACAATAAAACTTTCTCTTTACTTGAAATCAACAACAAAAAAACAAACATTTGCATATAACTATGTACAGGACGAAAAAAAAAACATATCATCCTTCCAACACTACTGGTGATCTCACCCTTAGCACCTATACAGTTCAGAGTAATTAGTCACTCCATTGGGTGACCCAACCATAGCTTGGGTGCATTGTGGCCAACAAATAAAACAGCACTGGCCCCTTCACTTGAGTTTCACCTTAAGCCAAATAATAAATAAACCAAACAAATGAAAAATAAAAATAACACACTCACAGACCTTGGGTGGATGAACTCTTCTTCCTTGTGTCCCTCATTTGGCCTTTCGTCTCACCTGTCTTGGATCGGAAAAAAACTCACCACCGGGTTGCTCTTGCATCTTACCGTCTTTCTCTTTGTTTATTCCGTCCACCCTGTTCCAGTACTCCTGCTCTCCTGGCTTTCTTTGCATTCTGGACACTTTCTATCCAGTGGTGTCCTTTGGTTGGGATTTGCGTTTACTTTCGTCCCCCTAAATTGTTTATCGCCTTCAGTTTTCTCCCCCTCTCTCTCTGCGTGCCAGTGTTTTGCTGTACGTTTCTTTTGCCACTTTTTTCTTGATGTTTCAATATATTATACCTTTCTCATCCTCATCAGCGTTATGCTGCCACTTTTTTCTATCAGTTTTGTGTTCTACTAAAGTTATCTTTTCTGCTCTTACGACATTCAGCTCTACTCCACTTGTCCTACCTCACCTCTCTTCACTTCCGAGTATCTCCTGTCCTCCCTTTTTCCTCCAATCCCATCCCTTTATCTAGCTGACACTGCCTGAGGATGGACCAACTAGGGAGCACAGTCAGGTATTAGGCTAGGCTTTATGCCTCTGCTCTGTAAAGGGTTACTACACACAACCACACTTATTTTGAGTTATGGGATTAACATTATTGACAAAATAAATTTTGCCCTGTGTTTTTTTTCTCTCTTAAAATCTACCCTGGTTAGAAATTAGATTTAAAAAAATTGTGTTTTCGCCTATTAACACTAAAATGGTGAACCATCATTTTCAGAAGTATATGGCTCTAGAATCTCTGTTTACTGCTGTTGAAAATGCCAGGATGGTGCAGATGAAAGGTGAAACCAGAGACTAATGTCTACATTTTAAAATGAAGACATAGTAGTGTGGATGGGGCCTAAGAGAAGCAGTGGACTAAATGCACTGGGCTCTGTGTGAGCAATGGGGCTTACAGGAGCGGCCAGGAGTGAGCACTGCCTGGTTCAATATGCAATGAAACCAAGAAGATAAAAAGGGGTTGATGCAGCAGAGCTGGGCTAGTCAGAGAGAGAAAGAGAGATTAACAGGATAATTTAAAGTAAAAGAAAAATATGCATGCTATGGGCCTAGAGAAAAGTTATGGGAGCCACAGCATTTAGTTGCAGTGTTCTATGGCCCCAAAATAAAATGCCAGAAAAAATTTAGTTAGAGTGTTTTCCTTGGCGTTAGTTAAAATTATAAATAGTTTAGAATACATACATTTGATCAAATTAAAACATTTTAATGGTCTTAAATTATGTTAAATGATGCCTTTGTCATAGATTAGATTGTTTGTTAAAACAAAAAAATATTAATAACAACATTTATTTTTATAGTACATTTACATGCGAAGGATGTAGCTCAAGCTTTTATAACATTGATGTGTAATTCATAGAAATGTAATGTCCTTATTGTAAGGTTTCTAAACTCGTTTGGGACTCCCCCCAACAGGACAACATGCTGAAGAGCATCCTGAAGCACGATTACTGCGTCTATGGAAGACAGTTTAACAGTTGCCGGGGTTACCACAAGCTCCCAGCTAAAGCAGATCCGAGTAGATCACAGTTGCGGTTTAAGTGCTTGTCGTCGATGGGTGATACAAGGAACGTTATAAATTTAGGGAACTGGATTACTTGGCCACTAACCTGTCTGTGTTTAGGAGAATGGTAGATCCTATTACAATAAATAACCATGCTGTTCCTGTTTCAAGGGGAATAAAGTTAGTTTTGCTAAAGTACCGAGACTCAGCCTTGTGTTTTGGGGTGCAAGACAGGGACTCACACGTCACATTTTATAAAATGTCATATTGTAACTCTGTAAAAATGAGTATGATGATCAGGTCAGATGGTTGAAAGGACAGGAAAAAAAAACTTTAGTTATGCTGGAGACAAAAACAAAATCTGCAGGGGTTCCAATGCAAGAAACCACCCAACCCCTAGCTGGTTATTCTACCTCAGTGTTTCCCAACCTCGGTCCTAGGGGCACACTGTGGCTGCAGGTTTTTGTTCCAACCAGATTCCTAATCAGTGACAACACCTGATAACACTGATCTCATTTAATTAGCTGGTATTATTTTTCTTTTATTCTACATTCAGAAAAGCATATCAGCATGATTTTTACATTTATAAGACATTTAGAAATATTTCTGCTTTTGCTACAGATTTAAATGCTTAACTCTCTTTTGTTGATTTCATTATATTTTGCCCTTTCTCTGTGCAGTTTTTCCCCTTTGTTGTATCTTATTAATGACAATTAAAAATGAGTAGAGCAAACACGCTGGCAAACAACACTGAATAATCAAAGGCTGAAACTACTATAGCATCAAATCCAATAATTAGTAAATAATGGATTAATTAAACAATTAGAACACCTAGCAAAAGTAGAATGAAAATCAAGATGAAAATATTGTTAAAAAGAAAAAAAATACATTATTCCCATGTAACTGCTTGGTATATTTTAATATACTTTATATATATATATATATATAAATATTTACCAAACTTAGTTTTCTAATTTCCATATTGTTCCCAAAACACAGAACTTGGGAAATAAAACATCACTTAATTAGCCCAGGAGTCCAATTAAAAACAGAGGCTGGTTGGAATGAAAACCTGCAGCCACAGTGTGCCCCCAGGACCGAGGTTGGGAAACACTGATCTACCTAACACAGATGTCCTTAAGTCATTCCTTATTGTTTCCAGGCTTCGTCTCAGAGGAGTCAATGCAGTTGCACTCATGCACAATTGGGGACTCATTTTCATTCAAGCATCACAGTGGGCAGCACAGTGTTGATCAGGTGGTGGTGGTGCTGCAAAAGGCCACCAGAGAAGAAAATAAAAAAGAAAGCACAGAAAAGTAAGGATTAATAAAGTTTGCAAACCCCTGAGGAATATAAGAATTCAATGCCTATTATTAATATGTCTATGTCTATTAAGAGTACAACTAAAATGTAGCTATGAAAAAGCCAAATTAAAAAAGTGGATTTTTAGCATTTTTTAAAGTATTCCACAGTATTAGCTTGGCATATCCCTATTGTTAAAGTCATCCAGATTTTTGGTGCATAAAAGCAAAAGGCTTCCTCACCACTAATTTTTAGATAGATAGATAGATAGATAGATAGATAGATAGATAGATAGATACTTTATTAATCCATCCATCCATCCATCCATTTTCCAACCCGCTGAATCCGAACACAGGGTCACGGGGGTCTGCTGGAGCCAATCCCAGCCAACACAGGGCACAAGGCAGGGAACCAATCCAGGGCAGGGTGACAACCCACCGCAGGACACACACACAAACACACCCATACACCAAGCACACACTAGGGCCAATTTAGAATCGCCAAACCACCTAACCTGCATGTCTTTGGACTTTGGGAGGAAACCGGAGCGCCCGGAGGAAACCCACGCAGACACGGGGAGAACATGCAAACTCCATGCAGGGAGGACCCGGGAAGCGAACCCAGGTCCCCAGATCTCCCAACTGCGAGGCAGCAGCGCTACCCACTGCGCCACCATGCCGCCCTACTTTATTAATCCCAAGGGGAAATTCACATTTAAGACTGGCTTTTGGAATTATAAGCAAACCACAAGTAGAAGATCTAAGGTTACTGCTTGGAGTGTAGGGGGACAGGTATGCCAAACTATGCGAAGAAGAAAAATTATTTAGGGCTTTATATATTATTAGTAGCAATTCTAAATGACATGGGTAAGCATTGAATCAGTGCTAAATCTGGAGGGATGTGCTCAGATTTTCTTTTTATAGCATAGGGTTATGTACAAGAGTGGAGGAAGATGCACACAGGTAGATTACATCCTATGCAGAAGAGTTGATCTGAAGGAGATTGAAGACTGCAAAGTGGTGGCAGGGGAAAGTGTAGTTAAGCAGCATAGGATGGTGGTATGTTGAATGATGTTGGTGATAAAGAAAAGGAAGAGAGTGAGGGCAGAGCCAAGGATCAAATGGTGGAAGTTGAAAAAGGAAGACTGCAAGGTTGAGTTTAGGGAGGAAGTGAGGCAGGCACTATGTGGCAGTGAAGAGTTACCAGACAGCTGGGAAACTACAGCAGATGTAGTAAGGGTGACAGCAAGAAGGGTGCTTGGCATGACATCTGGACAGAGGAAGGAGGAAAAGGAAACCTGGTGGTGGAATGAGGAAATGCAGGAGAGTATACAGAGGAAGAGGATGGCAAAGAAGAAGTGGGATAGTCAGAGAGGTGCAGAAAGTTGACAACAGTTCAAGGAAATAAGGCGCAAGGTGAAGAGAGAGGTGGCGAAGGCTAAAGAAAAGGCGTATGATGAGTTGTATGAGAGGTTGGACACTAAGGAGGGAGAAAAGGACCTGTACCAATTGGCTAGACAGAGGGACCGAGCTGGGAAAGATGTGCAGCAGGTTAGGGTGATAAAGGATAAAGATGGAAACGTACTCAC
Source organism: Erpetoichthys calabaricus (assembly GCF_900747795.2). NCBI lineage: Eukaryota > Metazoa > Chordata > Cladistia > Polypteriformes > Polypteridae > Erpetoichthys > Erpetoichthys calabaricus. Next base: position 93,790,972 of record NC_041404.2, read on the forward strand.
AAGCGAAGAGAGTGTGTTGAACAGATAGAAAGAGTACTTTGAGAGGCTGATGAATGAAGAGAACAAGAGAGAGAAGAGGTTGGATGATGTGGAGATAGTGAATCAGGAAGTGTAACAGATTAGCAAGGAGGAAGTAAGGACAGCTATGAAGAGGATGAAAAATGGAAAGGCCGTTGGTTCAGATGACATACCTATGGAAGCATGGAGGTGTTTAGGAGAGATGGCAGTGGAGTTTTTAACCAGATTGTTTAATGGAATCTTGGAAAGTGAGAGGATGCTTGAGGAGTGGAGAAGAAGTGTACTGGTGCCAATATTTAAGAATAAGGTTGATGTGCAGGACTGCAGTAACTACAGGGGAATAAAATTGATGAGCCACAGCATGAAGTTATGGGAAAGAGTAGTGGAAGCTAGGTTAAGAGGTGAGGTGATGATTAGTGAGCAATAGTATGGATTCATGCCAAGAAAGAGCACCACAGATGCAATGTTTGCTCTGAGGATGTTGATGGAGAAATTTAGAGAAGGCCAGAAGGAGTTGTATTGCGTCTTTGTGGACCTGGAGAAAGCATATGACAGGGTGCCTCGAGAGGAGCTGTGGTATTGTATGAGGAAGTTGGGAGTGGCAGAGAAGTACGTAAGAGTTGTACAGGATATGTACAAGGGAAGTGTGACAGTGGTGAGGTCTGCGGTAGGAGTGACGGATGCATTCAAGTTGAAGGAGGGATTACATCAGGGATTGGCTCTGAGCCCTTTCTTATTTGCAATGGTGATGGACAGGTTGACAGACGAGATTAGACAGGAGTCCCCGTGGACTATGATGTTTTCTGATGACATTGTGATCTGTAGCGATAGTAGGGAGCAGGTTGAGGAGACAGAATACATGTGTGTAAATGAGAGGGAGGTCAGTGGAATGGTGAGGATGTAGGGAGTAGAGTTGGCGAAAGTGGATGAGTTTAAATGCTTGGGATCAACAGTACAGAGTAATGGGGATTGTGGAAGAGAGGTGAAAAAGAGAGGGCAGGCTGGGTGGAATGGGTGGAGAAGAGTGTCAGGAGTAATTTATGACAGACGGGTATCAGCAAGAGTGAAAAGGAAGGTCTACAGGATGGTAGTGAAACCAGCTATGTTATATGGGTTGGAGACGGTGGCACTTACCAGAAAGCAGGAGACAGAGCAGGAGGTAGTAGAGTTAAAGATGCTAAGATTTACATTGGGTGTGACGAGGATGGATAGGATTAGAAATGAGTATATTAGAGGGTCAGCTCAAGTTGGACGATTGGGAGACAAAGTCAGAGAGACGAGATTGCGTTGGTTTGGACATGTGTAGAGGAGAGTTGCTGGGTATATTGGGAGAATGATGCTAAGGATAGAGCTGCCAGGGAAGAGGAAAGGAGGAAGGCCTAAGCAAAGGTTATTGGATGTGGTGAGAGGAGGTGATGGGTGTAACAGAGCAAGATGCAGAGGACAGAAAGATATGGAAGAAGATGATCCACTGTGGCAACCCCTAACGGGAGCAGCTGAAAGAAGAAGAAGTTAAGACATTTGCTGTTGCATTCTGCACTAATTGACTAATGTGTTTCTTAAGCAGTCCTGTTAAAAGCACAGGTCCAGGTGGTCGGACACCGGAAGTGACATCATGAATGGAAAGGTGTAAATCTTCCTTTCTGCAGAGGTAGGAGAATAGAGATTGTTATTAAACATCGCCACCTCATGCCTCAGTGATATATTACAATGCTCTGAAGCTGTTCCCCAAGTACATATGTGTGACAGTGTCAATTAATTTCTCAGCATCCTGCAATATTATAAGAGGAACTTATGCAGTGTTCCTTAAGTGAAAAGTGTAGTCCTAGTAATCTCGTTAATGTGTGATTTAAAGTTTAGGTCATAGTCCATGATTACAGCTAGATTGTTTACTTCTTCATTGACTTTTAAAGCTGAGTGATCAAGCTTAACTTCAAATACCCTCACTACTTCCATTTTTGCCAACCACTAAGATTTCTGTTTTTTCCTTATTTGAGCTTGTACTACTTATCCATTCGGAAATACATGTAAGACATTAAATGAGAGAACTGAGAGCATCAGGGTCATCAGGTGGTATAGATAAATAAAGCTCTGTGTTTTGAGATAATCTGGACCAATGGAAGCATGTACATTGTAAAAACAGTGGGCCCAGAATAGATCCTTGTGGTACACCATAAACAATATCATGGATCTCTGAAGTACAATTCACCACAACTAACAAAGAATTTTCTACTTGTTAAATAAGACTGAAACCAATTTAAGACACTGGTGGAAAGGCCCACTCACTGTCTAAGGTGATTTATAAGGATACTGTGGTCTGTGGTGTCAAATGCTGCACTCAAGTCCAGGAGAACAAGAACAGATATACGGCCTCTGTCAGCATTAACTCTTAAGTCATTTACTTATTTAAGCAGTGCAGTTTCTGTACTATGCTTTGTTCTAAAACTTGATTGAAACTTGTCAAGAATAGAATACATATTCAAATAATCTTCCATCCATCTATTTTCCAACCCGCTGAATCCGAACACAGGGTCACGGGGGTCTGCTGGAGCCAATCCCAGCCAACACAGGGCACAAGGCAGGAAACAATCCCGGGCAGGGTGCCAACCCACCGCAGGACACACACAAACACACCCACACACCAAGCACACACTAGGGCCAATTTAGAAACGCCAATCCACCTAACCTGCATGTCTTTGGACTGTGGGAGGAAACCGGAGCGCCCGGAGGAAACCCATGCAGACACGGGGAGAACATGCAAACTCCACGCAGGGTGGACCCGGGAAGCGAACCCGGGTCTCTAAACTGCGAGGCAGCAGCGCTACCACTGCGCCACCGTGCTGCCCTCAAATAATCATTGAACTTGAATAATTTTACTTAAGAAAGGCAAGTTAGAAATAGGTGTAAAATATCAAAGATAGAGGAGACTAGATTCATTTTCTTGAGTAGCAGTTTAACAACTGCAGTCTTTAGACAGTCTGGGAAGACCCCCATATCTAATATAATGAGTTAACTATGTCAAGGACACTATCAATTAGCACATCGGAGACTTCTTTGGAAAAGCCTGATGGTACTGGATCATAGAAGCAAGAAGATGATTTAAGTTGAGAAATTATTCTACACAGTTGAGGGGCCTTATGTATAAACAGTTTGCATGCACCACAAAAATGTTGCATACTTTCCGTTTCCATGCTCAAATTCTGTTGTATAAAACGTAAACTTGGAGTAAAGCCACGCACATTTTCATGCTAGCTCAAATCCTGGTGTACGCAAGTTCTCCGCTCGGTTTTGCAAACTGGTGGCACCCAGCGTCAAAGCAGTGCTACTGTTCCTGTGTGGTTTCCCTTTCTTTTTTAGATCCACATCCCTGATGTGGCTTTATCATATACACTGAAATTAACTGCATATTGTTTATTAGTTTAAGACATCTGATTGTAATTAACCTGTAACAATATAAGGTTCCACGGAATTGCCAAACAATTCCAAATACCATAGCTGCTTTAGAGTTGTTACTCTCACTGCACCTTCTTCTTCTTTCAGCTGCTCCCGTTAGGGGTTGCCACAGCAGATCATCTTTTTCCATATATCTCTCACTGCACCACTTGAAGTATTTATATCACTGTATCTAAGTGTGGACTCACAGTTCTACAGCAGCTGATCGGAAAGAGAATTATCAGTATACAGCATCTAGCACATGCTGCCTCAGCCATGCTGCCTATTTGAACTGCTGCTCTCATACAACAAACGCTTCAGAACCTTTCCTGTACTGACCTAACGGCTCAGAAACAGTTTCATCCCAAGAACTATAAACGCAATGAATCAGTCCATCAAGTGCTCCTTGTAGAACTGTTTGTACTTATACAGTAAGTACAATTACACAATTACCTCACTGTAAACTTGCAATGCAGTTATAATATTGCACAACCTGTGCTACTTTAGCTCGTATTTACATATGACGACGATATCATTTTTAAGATGAAATGCAGCAAAATATGTTTATTACATTATACAGATAAAACATTAACTTCATTAAAATAATCTATATTATTAATAATTAAACATGCATGATGTTGCAGCGCTAGCAAGGAGCTGGCGGTTCAGGAATTGTTCAATCCTCGCACTGTATTCTTGCTGGGGCTGGCACGACTCTGGAAGGATAGATGGATAGAATAATTAAACATGTACTACGAAGATATTTCAATGTTCCTTAAAAGTTTTGAAGAATCGGCATTCTCAACTTACAGATGGCTTTAAATCTATTATAGAGCTGATTGTGTGGCGATTGGGTATTTGGAGAAAGAAAAGAAAGGACAGGAATTGGGGGTTAGTACATTAGAAAAAGACAGTACTGCTGCAATAAATTATTTCATCGAAGGTAGCACATGGCGCAGCAAGTATCTTGTGTGAGGCAGCTCGTCACTATCACTGCGCCACCGTGTTCCCCTGTTTAATACATGCTTTAATTCCTATCATTGTGAAAATGATATCAAGTATACATCTCAGTATTTAAATTATTCAGAGAGCTGTAACATCATGAATGTAATCGATTCTGTGTCCTGTTGTAGGAAGAGAAAGCCCATTTAAGAAGCACGTAGTGATTCACACACATAGAGCACATAGAAGAACACATACAAAATAAAGCATTTAATGTGCTACTTTAGTTACAATGGTATTTAAGAAACTAGTAAATTAAATGATTTTAAGAAGAAGTTTATGATGTTCTACTTTAATGACAAAATAAAGTACGTGTTTAAAGTGGACATTTTAAGATTACAGTTGACATTTCAAGCTTTTTTCCCACTGTGTCCCTATTTTTTTTCTTTTGTCTGTACCCTAATAAGCTTTCATATGACACTCAGACGGTGGGCTATTTCACAGCGACTTTGATATCTAACAAATTCCTTTTTATTCCGAGCACTGTGCGACTTTATGAACTTGAGCTTTCGAGTTTCTCTGACACTCTATGTCACTCGATCAACTTCCTTTTGATGTTTATACCACTGTTTCACTGAAACTCTTCTATATCCCCCCCGTGCTTTTGCCATTGCCTTTTCACAGAACACTGAGCTTAAGGGCTATTTATATTGATTTGCATATTCAAAGAGGCATAATTCTGGGTGGAGTTTGGGGAGTGGCAGCAGGTGTGTGCACGTGTGTTACTTTCATGCTGACCTGGATTTATGGAACGGAAGAACGTGGAAGTTGGCGAATGCACAGATTTATGCATCTGGATTTTTTTGTGCGTACGAACATTTCCACTTTTGTCCGTACACCATGTTTTAGTGTGAATTCTATACACGACATTATGCATGAGGCCCCAGGTGGATCTGTTTCAGTGAAGGAATTTAATTTGCTAAAAAGATCATGCTGGGGTTCCACAGATTAACTTTGGAAGGATGTATTATATTATTTCTAATATAATCTATTTCGTGATTACAAAATATGGCAAAAGCATCACACATTTTGCTAGATGCTTTCTTGAGACATTCTGTTGAATGAGCTGGGTTTAGAAGATGATCAGTAGTGGAGAATAAAACTCATTGTCAGTTATAATTTTAGAGAAACAGAACTGCCTCTGAATACAGACTGCTTTGTTATATTCAGTTATATGTACCTTCAATATTTTATAGTGGAATGTTAGTTAGATTGTGGAATGTTAGTTAGGTTTTTCTCCATTTTTGCTAAGCTTGCTGGCATTTTCTATTTAGATTAGATACATATATTACTGGCACAGCTAGAAGCTATATTAGATTATCTATCTGTGCATCTGAGTTATCCATTAACAGCACCCTATGCTGAAAGTTTCTGCATTTTCAGATATGCCTTAGTGCACTTTTTATTTGCCAATCTGCAGAGCAGAAAAGTGTTTTGTTAGTATGGTGAAGGGAACTCCCTTTTCCAATTGAAATGGTAGAAAAAGCAATCAGATGACTGTGATAAAATTTATTTGAGGATGTACTGAATATATGAGAACAAGCCAGTTATTGTGATGAACTTGTAGATGAGCAACCAAGAGAACTTCAATCCACAACAGTCAGTAAGAATGCACAGGATTCAACAGGATGAAGCACACAGTTTAAGGGAGCCAGCATTCAGCAGGAGTAAAGGATAACTGGAGCTGCTGTGGTCTTTCACTGATGTGCTGACGTGCTGAGGCTGATGTGTGCTTTGCAAACGCTGGAGGCTGTTGAAAGTTTCACCCACACAAGAGCAAAAGTAGCTGGGTGTTTGGAGGTGTGCTTGGAAAAGTTACTTGTACTTGTACGTGTGCTTGTTCTTGTTATCTGTATTTGAATTAGCATTGAGGAGGAAGGGTAGAAAGCAGCAGTAACTGATATCTGCATTTGTAAAGGCAGCGGCTGTGGTGCGGAGGTAAGTGGCCATCATTAAGACACCGATCAGGTACAAGGGGAGGTAGGATCAGATAAGGTTTTATGTAAGTTTTATTTATTTGTTTATTTTAGATTGAACAGTACTTAGTGGTCCAGAGGTAGAACAGTTAAGTGGGCGACAGCTTAAGGGTTCATTAATACTGGGGAATACAAACAGTGTGAGTGGAGAGCTTATAAGTAAGAGAAAAGTAAAATTAACCTCATAGAAAGACAAATAGCAGGCTGCTGAGAGGGAGAATAGTACAGGAGCTTAAGGGGAAAAGGTATAAAATAGCCGTAGCAGATCTTAGTGTTACCATTATGTTAAATTATTTAATTTTAAGGAAAAAAAAAAAGTTAAGGCAGTTTTACTAAACCCACATCAAATTTCAATAATGAGGCCAGTGCAATGCAAGTCCTGTTGGATGTTGGACTTTTTAGATGATGGTTTGGAAGAGCCAGTTGTCTATGAGGGCTACATCTGCAAGAGATGCCAGCTGATCCAACACCTCAAGCTCAGGGTCACTGAACTGGAGGAGGAGTTGGCTGACCTGCATTGTAATAGAGAATTGGCGGACTTGGCCCAGGTGTCCTTTAGAGAGATAGTGTGCACCCCCAAGGTGGCACAGGAGGAGATTCCAGACAAGACAGGTAGAAATAGATGGGTCACGGTCACAAAGCGTAAGATAAAGGGTGCACACTGTCCGTGGGTATCAACCCCAGAATTAGAAGTGTCAAACCATTATCATGTCCTTGTGGAGCTGGACGGTGCCTCTGATAATTCTGAGGTGGTAGGCAGGGATGAGGAGCCCCAACGGCCCACCTTAAAACCAGTTCCCAAAAAGAGAGAGGTAGTAATAGTTGGGGACTCAATCATTAGGGGGATTGAAGCGCAGGTGTGCTCCAGAGAGAAAGAGTCTTGTACGGTGTGTTGCCTTCCGGGAGCACAGGTGGGAGACCTCCCTGGAAGGGTGGATAGGCTCTTCGCCAGAGCGGAGGTGGATACAGTTGTCATTGTCCATGTTGGTACAAATGACATACATAAGGTTAGTCTGTCAGTTTTGCGATCCAAATTCAAAGAGTTAGGTGCTAAGCTGAGGATCAGAACTGACAAGGTAGTCTTCTCCGAAGTTCTGCCTGTGCCGCACGCCAGTCCAGGTAAGATTGAGTAGATTAGAAGGCTTAATGCGTGGCTCAAATCTTGGTGCAGGGTAGAAGGGTATAGGTTTATGGGGCATTGGGACTCCTTTTGGAACAGGTGGGACCTGTTCTGCCGTGACGAGTTACATCTGAACTGGAGAGGCACGGATGTATTGGGGAGGCGTATGTGTAGGCTAGTCGAGGATTGTTTAAACTAGGGAATGGGGGGGCAGGAAGTTTAGGACAGGCCAGGTTTAGATCTATACATGGAAGAACAAACAATGGTGTAGAAACAAGAATGCATAGTAATGTAAATTCTAAGCAAACATTTAAATGTAGAAGGAGTAACACATTAAAAATAGCTTACCTTAATGCTAGAAGTATCAAAAATAAGGTAAGTGAGTTGGAGTTGTATGTAGCAGAGCACAATTATGATATTATAGCAATAACGGAAACCTGGCTAAATAACAAAGATGGGAATGAGTGTAACATAGAGGGATACACATTTTTAGGATGGATAGACAGAACAGAAAAGGAGGTGGGGTTGCTGTTTATGCCAAACAGAATTTAAATGTAAGTCCTCTTCAGTTGGATGATGAGCCCCATCTTTGTGAGGACATGTGGCTTTGCCTGGAAAATATTAGGGAAAGAGGTCTTATTTTAGGAGTGTGTAGACCACCCAATTCAGACAGTAATTTCAACACACATCTTTTTAGTAATATCAAAAAGGCAAGTTTACAGGGAGATATTATAGTCATGGGTTTCTTTAATTATCTAAATATTAACTGGGATAACCTTGCAGATGGAGGAGCACAAGAGCAGGAGTTTTTAGAAGTAATCAGTGACTGTTTTTTAACAGCATGTTAAAGCACCAACACGGGGTGAAGCCTGTCTAGATTTAGTATTTTGTATTAATCAAGATAGAATTGAGGGTGTAGAAGTGATTGAACCACTAGGGTCAAGTGACCATAATGTAATACAATTCTCAGTATTTTGTAAGAGTGCAGATGCAAAGACTAAAATTGTTAAGCTGAAGTTTGGTAGGGCTAATTTTGACCAGATGTGACAATGTCTAAGTAGGATACACTGGGATAAGCTTTTAAGCAGTGGAACAGGTTTAAAATTGTTTTACATGTAATGCAGGAAACATACGTACCTAAATTTGGAATTAATAGGAAATTAAGAAAAACTCCATGGTGACTTAATAAAAATGTAAAAAAGAAGTTGCAAATGAAAAAACTGCTTTATAAGGCATATAAGACTAATGACTGCAAAGTGAATCGTAGAGCATATGAGAACATAAGGGCAACCATTAAGAAGGATATCAGGAAGGCTAAAAGACAGTTGGACAGGAATATAGTAGATAAGACGAAAGAAGACCCTAAGAGATTCTTTCAGTATTTTAGTAGTAAAAGAATAGTCAAGGAGGAGGTGAAATGCATCAGAAATAGTAAAGGGGAATTAAAAGATACAGACAATGAAATAGTGGATGCCCTAAACTTACATTTTTCTGAGGTGTTCACAAGTGAGCAAGTGGATAACCTCCCAGAGGTAAACGCGACTGCTAAGGAGGTATTTGGAAACTGTAGACGGAGAAGTGCTGCTCAGATTAAATATGCTGAAATCAAACAAATCACCAGGACCAGATAATATTTATCCTCGAGTTCTTAAGGAGGCTAGTGAGTCCATATATAAACCCTTGACACATATTTTTAGGAAGTCGCTGAGCACTGGATAGATTCCGAAGGGCTGGAAAATGGCAAATATCATCTCATTATATAAAAAGGGTGACAGGGCAGATCCAAGCAACTATAGGCCAGTAAGCTTAACATGCATCACATTAAAATTAATGGAAGGAATTATTAAGGATAAGAGCGAGCAACACCTGGCAAGGACAGGAGTTATTCTGAAAAGTCAGCATGGGTTAAGAAGAGGGAGGTCGTGTTTTACTAACATGCTGAAATTCTATGAGGAGGAAACAAAAGGATACGATCAAAGTGGAGCTTATGATATTATTTATCTTGACTTTCAGAAAGCATTTGATAAGGTGCCACATGAGAGGTTGGGCATCAAATTAAAAGAAGTGAGAGTTCAGGGTGATGTTTTAAGATGGGTGCAGAATTGGCTCAGACACAGGAAACAGAGGGTGATGGTGCGAGGAACCTGTTCAGAATTAGCTGATGTTAAGAGTGGTGTTCCACAGGGGTCAGTGCTAGGGCCGCTGCTATTTTTAAAATATATAAATGATTTAGATAGGAATATAAGTAACAAGCTGGTTAAGTTTGCAGATGATACCCAGATAGGTGGATTACCATATAATTTGGAATCCGTTATACAGTAATCCCTCGCTATATCGCGCTTCGCCTTTCGCGGCTTCACTCTATCGCGGATTTTATATGTAAGCATATTTAAATATATATCGCGGATTTTTTGCTGGTTCGCGGATTTCTGCGGACAACGGGTCTTTTAATTTCTGGTACATGCTTCCTCAGTTGGTTTGCCCAGTTGATTTCATACAAGGGACGCTATTGGCAGATGGCTGAGAAGTTACCCAACTTACTTTTCTCTCTCTCTCTCTTGCGCTGACTTTCTCTGATCCTGATGTAGGGGGATTGAGCAGGGGGGCTGTTCGCACACCTAGACGATATGGACGCTCGTCTAAAAATGCTGAAAGATTATCTTCACTTTGCTACCTTCTGTGCAGCTGCTTCCTGAAGCGACATGCTGCACGGTGCTTCGCATACTTAAAAGCTCGAAGGGCACGTATTGATTTTTGCTTGTTTGTTTTTCTCTGTCTCTGTCTCTCTCTCTCTCTCTGCTCCTGACGGAGGGGGTGTGAGCTGCCGCCTTCAACAGCTTTGTGCCGCGGTGCTTCGCATACTTAAAAGCCAAACAGCCCTATTGATTTGTTTGCTTTCCTCTCTTCCTCTTGCCTGAAGAAGGGGCCTGAGTTGCCTCGAAAGCTTGCATATTGTAATCTTTTTAGTTAGCCAATAAAAGGTGTCATTTTGCTTGGCTTTTCTCTACATTCATAATGGCTAACACGGTACAACACCCTAGTACTACTCTCTCTTTCTGATAGTCTCTGCTCCTGACGCGCACTCCTTTGAAGAGGAAGATATGTTTGCATTCTTTTAATTGTGAGATGGAACTGTCATCTCTGTCTTGTCATGGAGCACAGTTTAAACTTTTGAAAAAGAGACAAATGTTTGTTTGCAGTGTTTGAATAACGTTCCTGTCTATCTACAACCTCCTGTGTTTCTGCGCAAATCTGTGACCCAAGCATGACAATATAAAAATAACCATATAAACATATGGTTTCTACTTCTCGGATTTTCTTATTTCGCGGGTGGCTCTGGAACGCAACCCCCGCGATGGAGGAGGGATTACTGTATCATTACAGAAGGGCTTGGATAGCATACAGGATTGGGCAGATTTGTGGCAGATGAAATTTAATGTCAGTAAATGTAAAGTATTACACATAGGAAGTAAAAATGTTACGTTTGAATACACAATGGGCGGTTGGAAAATCGAGAGTACACCTTATGAGAAGGATTTAGGAGTCATAGTGGACTCTAAGCTATCGACTTCCCGAAAGTGTTCAGAAGCCATTAAGAAAGCTAACAGAATGTTAGGTTATATAACACAATGTGTGGAGTACAAGTCGAAGGAGGTTATGCTCAACCTTTATAATGCACTGGTGAGGCCTCATCTTGAGTACTGTGTGCAGTTTTAGTCTCTAGGCTACAAAAAGGACATAGCAGCTCTAGAAAAGATCCAGAGAAGAGTGACTAGGCTGATTCCAGGGCTATAGGGGTTGAATTATGAGGGAAAATTAAAAGAGCTGAGCCTATACAGTTTAAGCAAAAGAAGATTAAGAGGTGACATGATTGAAGTGTTTAAAATTATGAAGGGAATCAGTACAGTGGATCGAGACTGTTATTTTAAAATGAGTTCATCAAGAACATGGGGACACAGTTGGAAACTTGTTCAGGGTAAATTTCACACAAACATTAGGAAGTTTTTCTTTACACAAAGAATGATAGACACTTGGAATAAGCTACCAAGTAGTGTGGTAGACAATAAGACGTTAGGGACTTTCAAAACTCGACTTGATGTATTTTTGGAAGAAATAAGTGGATGGGACTGGCGAACTTTGTTGGGCTGAATGGCCTGTTCTTGTCTAGAGAGTTCTAATGTTCTAATGTTCACATGCAAAATCTCAATATGCATGTGTCACAATAAGTGGATGCCCTGCTTAATACTCGCATAATATGAAGTGTTGTGGCTTTTGTTTGCAGAATGTGTATCCGTGTATGATGCTGTTCATATACTTAACATATGCATATCCTTAGTTAATAACATTCTCCATAGCTGACTTATTACACATTATGTAATGCTAGAATAAGATTTAACTGCTCAGCCACCATTGAACAGTAACAGGACCTCCTAATTACCATAGAGTGAAATTCTATCATTTTAAGGTTTTGAGATGATATTTTGTTTCATTCATTTTAAACATGTTGTAACTGCTGGCCATGAAAAGGATCCCGATCATCCCTAACAGGTCAAACTGTTACATTTCCCAGCAAGCATTTGACACAAGGCAGAAACAATCTCTGGACAGGACACCAGCCCATCACAAGGTGAACACACATAAACACATCAGGGGCCTATTTAGCATTGCCAATCCACCTAATCTTCATCCAATTTGGCTATCATCTTACAGCTCTCCTGTACAAGTAATATTTGTGAAGTATCAATGTTTTCTCCAGTCTCAGTCGTGTGACCCTGAACTTCATTTGAAGTAATCTTAGCATCACAGTGACATCTGCTAGGAGACATCTGCTTCTGAAATTGGATTCTGACAGTACAGTATTCTTCTTGATGGTAATGTATCTGATAAGTATGCTACACAGAGTTCAAAGACACCTATTACTTTTATTTCAATGTTCCTTGAGTTGATCATTGTACTGCATATTTTGACATTTTCCTTTAAAATCGTTTCATAGAAAAGAAACAATACTACTCTTCATTCACGGGTTTTTGAATCGAGTAAATTACTGTGATTAAACACATGTGCACTCAGTGTATCTTACTGTATAATATACTTGTTCAGTCAATTTATCTGAGCTAGTTTGGGTTGGTTTTAGGGTGCCTACTTCAAAATGAAGAATATACTGAAGTAAATTATTATTAAGTACTAGGGGGCTTCGCCCCCTGCTCACTTCACTCCCCAACCCCTGTGTTTGGTTAATCGGATATACAATTAAAAAATTTTTTTTCTTCGGAATTGTTCAATTTCATTATTTGCACTTTTACTTTAAAGCTTCATTAAAAACAATATTTTTTGGAGACACATTGTGACAACGCAACGTATAACTGCCCATGAGTGAATATTGTTTCTGTTTCTCTAATAAATAATTCTCTAATTTCTAATGTTTGTCCCTGTGATTTATTGATTGTCATAGCAAAAGCTATTCTCACGGTAAACTGTAAACATTTTAATATGAATGGCATATCATGATCTCCTTTCGTGTGTAATGTTATTCGCGGAATATATACATTACCTTTCTTTTTACCTGTTAAAATTTGCATCGCTTCTCCATGATCATCAATATACACCTGATCGAATTGTGTATTCTTTGAAATTTAACTTGTCATTGCTTAAACTGTTCCGGGACCACAGATTCTCATAGCGTATGGTCCATTATTGTGTAAATCCACGGTTTGTGCATTGAATGATACGAATGTGAAAAGACTTTTTTGTCTACTCTTTGCCTTTTATTTTTGACCTCGATTTGTCCTGCTATTTTTTCAATTACACCTGGTTCTGATGATTAATCACCTTTTGTTTGCGGTAATATAATCTTTTCTATCTTTTCTTTGATACTGTAGCGACTGACATGATAAAGTGTCACAAAAGTTTTACTTGAACAATCACCGACTTCCTAACCCCAAACACAACTTTCTAGCACCCTCACCAATGCCCCCCCCCCCACCTTACCGCATCAATCAATACCCTGCTATCAGTCTTCCGTGCTATACTCTGCCCTCCCTCAATCGGACCCAACAGTCACTTAAAACCAAAAAGCCCTCTACCTGGCTTGGACGCTACAATACCTTCGAATTTTACTGCTTTCATATTCTGTACCTTTCTCTGCATGTGTATCGCGCCATTGTTTGTTTGAGCCTGTCGAATTCCACTGCTTTCATAATCTCTTATCCGCCTTTTTTTCTCTCCAACGCCTTTGGGTCTCTATTCTCCGTATTGTCCTTATACGCTTTATATGTGCTGAGAGCACATGATCTGCGTGTACTACACGACTGAGTGTTTTTTGATGGGTGATATATGATATTTTTTGTAAGTAGGGCGTGTCTGGCAAGAATCTCATGTTCCACGTCCCTGCGAGACAGCCCTGGGACAATCTCTTGTCACCAAGTCTCATGTTTACGATCCCCGCAAGTCTCTTTTGTCTCGCGGGTCTTTTAAATGTCTTACGAGAACTTCTGAGAAGATCACATATTGTAGTCTTGCTTTTGCTTTCCAGGATTTTTTTTTTATAATAGAGAGAAAACTATTTTTACATAATATATGCTACCTCAATTGGAACCTCAGTCCCCTTTTTTTGCATATTAATGGCCTATCACCTCTGCATGTTAATAGCTTATTCATATTCCTAATAACCATATATAGCTCAAAATAGCTTGAGCAAACATAAAAATAAATAATTTCTGAGCGCACAGTTTCTTGTTTGCAAATACTTTCACTTGAAATGTTAACCATACATTTTCAGTTAAAGAAATAATAAAAATCCTTTCTAGGACCGTGCTTCTGCACAGCAAAAAACTACATCATTGTTTATTAGTGATGTGTAAATATTCTTCTACTACCTGGCTGTCTTTTTTGATAATTTAGTGAGATATCCAAACAAGTAACAGTGTTAAGTATATGCTTGTTATTTACATCAGCAGTTGTACAAAAATGTGTCAGACATTTCCAGCTTGTACTGAGTGAAAGGGCAAAAACATTTCAACAGGAATTAACTACTCATTAACAGTTATGTTTTGTTCCAGCTTGTAAGCTTATGATGCAGTTCTGCACAAAGTGTTCCAAGTATCTGATAGAGCAGCAAAGATGTAACTATGCTATAATGAATCGTTAATGGAAAAAATAATTGATTTGAGTATGCATCTCCTAATAAACCATTCTGCATGTATATGATTCAATATGTGAGCCAGAATTTCAATATATCTGAAATCTAATGTTTTGTTTTCCCGAAATGCTATCTCATTCACAGCCAAAGCCCCATCTGTCCTTCCAGCTTCAGCCATGATACTGTCCCAGATGTGCATCAGCATCTTCACATAGCACAAACAAAGAAATCTGTTTATGTCTATGAAAATATTGTGAGCAAGCCACCTTCTTCAGTTGTTCTTTTGACTTGTGACCTGCTCTGTCCACAATATGCTATCTCACGTGTTCTCTTTTACCCCACGTTACACTGATGCCAGCTTTGTACTTTGTATTTCAAGTTATGTGAAAAACATTAAGATACCATTTCAAGTGAGTTGATATTGATTTTTCACCAAACAAAAATAACTGCAGTGCCAACAGTTTTTCATATTTGTCTATAATATTCTTCATCATGCTTAGCTGAAACAATGTGAGTAATAATAAGTGTGACACTTTTTCAGTGATTATTTTCTAGATGTCTGAAAAAACAAGACAATAATGTCAATTTTGGGACAATTGCTTATTGAGAGTTTATTATATAGTAAATTAAACAGAATTGTACAAAATATTTTAACAGAACTCATACCCTGACAACATATACACACCCCTCCCTACCTCACACTGAATTGGGAAGCACTGAACTTACAGAAGTATTGACAAGCAAGAGACATCCAGGATTTAAAGGACTAGACCGACCTTCAAACTTCAGTAGTTTTTATTGATTCTTTGTTAATTTGAGAAGTAAAAAATCGTAAATGTCAGATATCCAATTATCATTTGTGACACTCACAAAGGATCTGCACTGAGAAATAAGGACAGGTTTAGCAGCAGGACTGCTTGAACAGACAAGGTTCTGCTGTTAAGAGGTGATATCTAGGGAGGATGGGTCTAAAAGGATTAGAGTTACAGCCAGTAGTTAAATATCAACAGAGAGGAAAGAACATAAGGAGTGAGATACAAAGGGTCAGATTAAGGGGAAAAAATAGGAGGTTAGAACCAGAAAATGTGGAGAAAATTGCCTAGGAGAGATAAAAAATGACAAAAAGGGTTAGGTTCAACACCCATGGAATAGGGGAGTAAGGTAGTTGATGAAGGAACATTAATTGGGTTGGTTGATAATTAGGGTTTTGGGAAAAGCATTTTATATTATGAAATATGGCCATTCAGGCAGGAGTAGTAGTAGGAAAGTGGTCTCTGAGCCAAACTGAACTTTAGATAAGATTAGATAGGATAAAAGATGAAGGTCCAGAGGTAGTATTCTACATAGAGTAGGGACAACCCCAGCTACTCCATCAAATCTGCTTTGAATTAATATTCAATATTAATATTATTTTTCTTGTCATTCCTTACAAAAGCTGGAAATAAGTGATCTAACATTTGACCAGTAATTGCAAGAGAGAGAAAATGTAATAATGGAGCTCCCAAAGTTAAAGTGTTGGGGCTATATTCATTTTATAGCTTGGTGAGTTTGAATGGACAGGGGTATGCTGGTCCAGGAACAAATAGAAGCACTGACTTCACTACATATGTGATAATAATTAGAGGTAACCATTGAAGTATTGATGAAAAAATGACCACCCCTAGGTAACGTACCCTGTTAGTAACTGGAGTTAAACGGAGGTG
Source organism: Erpetoichthys calabaricus (assembly GCF_900747795.2). NCBI lineage: Eukaryota > Metazoa > Chordata > Cladistia > Polypteriformes > Polypteridae > Erpetoichthys > Erpetoichthys calabaricus. The sequence goes on from NC_041404.2 coordinate 93,807,361, forward strand.
AACTGGCTTGCTGGGATAAATTATTAAGCAGTAAGAGGGAGAACTTTTGTCCAATAACTTCGTAATTGGACAAAGAAAGTTCAATAAGTTTTAAACAGATCCAAAATACAATAGCAGGAATTTCTAGAAACATTACCAAGGTAAATGAGAACATTATCAGCATAGAGGGAAATTTTGTGAGAAGAGTTACAGATCATTGTCAACAATTTACTGGGCTTGACATCTAATATATAATAACAAGTCCTAGTGTGATGTGTCAGAGAAACTGTTCTCTGAATGAACAGAACTTGGAGTTCAGTTCCAGCCTTAACAATATGTAGCTCGTGATTCTTTTTGATCAACAGGGGATGCAATGTGCTCCTTCTAATTCTAAATTAGATATTGCCTGGCTTTTAAAATATGATTGATGAGATAAGAATGCAATAGTAAAGTCCCAGATAAACCCTTTAACTGCCTCCCAAATTGAACTAGATTCATCAACTGACCACTGATTAAAACCTAGAAATTCCAATAACTTGTTTCCATGCTGCCCATAAAAAACTTGTTATTTAAAATGAACACATATAAGGGAACAGTGTTGGTGCAGCTACATAAAAGAGACCTAATAATCTGAAAGAAATGATGACAGAAAATACACATTTAAAACTTATTGGTGCTAAAAAGTAGGAAACTAGTATTTAATCAATGCAACAGTGTATATAATGATGAATGGAAAAAATAGATAATTCTTGCTAAGGGATTTAGTAGGCAAAAACTATGGACACAAACAGAAGAAGTGGAAGCAAAGAGAGAGAGAGAAAAAAAACAGTACTCGATAGTTTGTGAACTCAGAGCATCATCAGAATTAGTAAAAGTTTTTCTCAACTCAGAAAGAATGCATACACCATCCCAGAGGCCATAATTCTTCTGCTCAAACTCCCTCTCTGTCCGCAACCAGCAAACATCCCATCAACCACCACAGATCCCTAGCCAATCACATAAACTGCTTCCAAATTAAAATAAACTGCTTCCAAATTAAAATAGTAATAAAATGTTAGAGAACTGGTGATTCCAACCCTACCCAGTCTTCCTTCCCTCAGCATAAAACTGTTAAAAAGCCAAGTATTAGATCTAAAGTCAAGTCCTTTGCTGATAAACATAACCAAAAACAAACAGACGGATGTGAAACTGTATTATTTGATTCAAGGTAATACTTTGGAAATCCACAAGCCTCAATTCACCTCTCCCCAAAACCCATCCCCTCATTCGAAGCAAGGACAAGAGTCAATACCCCAATATCAGCAATGGCATGTAAAGTAACTGCCAGAAATCAATGCATAAAGTCAATGCAGCTGACTATAACTGAGTCACTGGTCCAGGAGCGAAAAGTGGCATGCACCACTGAAATAACTAGCCGGACTGGCCAAGCCACTGCGGCCTTTGCATCCCTCAAATGGTGCTTGTGCCGAAAGAAAAACATATCTATCAAGACCAAAGTCTGCCTCTTCAGAACAGTAATCTTGTCTGCTTTGCTCTGTGGATCAGAGACTTGGACAATGCTTCCATCAGACATCAATAAATGTGAAGTTTTTCAGATGCACTACTTTTGCCAAACTCTGGGTGTGAACACAATCAAAGAAGAAACTCATAGATGCAGACTGTGATGGTTCGGACATGTATGATCGGACAGCTGATAGCAAGATTTCACACAGGCTGCTATGGCAGCAATGTCCATCACAGTGGAAAGTGCAGAAGGCAGCACTGAAAAATACTTGGATCAAACAGATTGAAGCTCACCTCAAAAATATCTGAAATAACATCAATGAAGTTAAGAACATAGCACTTGACCAACAGAAGTGAAAACACATCATGAGAGAAATCCGGGCCCCAGTGGCACCCATAGCATCATAATGGTTCTGTGGTTACCCTAGTCCAGCTGTTCGCTAGGAACCAAACACAAGAAAGAAGCAGGTGAATATAATAAGCTGAAATCCAGAACAACATGAGACGTAATGTCCAAATGATACCTTTTGTTCATTGGAACTGCAAATGGGCTCAAACAGTGAAGTTCATTTACATGATGGCATTCAAAGGAGTTTGTGTGCTCCAGCAGAAGGTTCTTCATGGCTTTTCAGTAGGAGTTTTCAGTAGCTGGAAAGTCCATATCAGAGTGTTAAACCTTTTTTGGAGAATTAAAAGCTGAATGAATTCTGTGTCCTGAAAATGACATTGTCTTAATGTGCAAGGTAAGTAGAATGTGTTGGTAGCTTTGCTAACAAAGCTAGAAGCAGTGTGAAAGAGCCAAGGTTTCAGTTCTAAAGACACATAACTCCCTCAACACTGATGAAATAGCCAAAAATTTAAAAACACAACATGCACTGTGGAAGTCCATAGTACTTCTAGTATTACCATATTTTCCATTACAGAGTATAGACACAGAATTTGAAAAATGTAAGCTGTAATTGATCTAAATAATATGAGAAAATATTCCTCGACTAATGTTTTTATTGAACACAATTACAAAACTATGGGAGGTCTGTGTCCTGTACATACAGTATGTGAAACTATCTGAACATATCTGAACTGAAGGGGCATTGATGTATTGGGGAGGCATATGAGTAGAATTAGTCGAGAATTGTTTAAACCCGGGTGTGGGGGGGCAGGGAGTTTAGGACAGTCCAAGTTTAGAACTGTACATGAAGGAAAGTATAATATTGCACAGATAAATATGTACAGTAACATAAATTCTAACCCAAAGGTTAAGTGCCAAAGTAAAATGAGTAAAACATTAAAAACAGCTTGTTTTAATGCACGAAGTATCAAAAATATAACAAGTGAGGTGGAGTTGTATGTAGCTGAGCATAACTTTCATATTATAGAAATAACAGAAACTTGGTTAAAGATGGAGATGTGTATAACATTGAGGGATATACAAATTTAGGAAGGATAATAATAATAATAATTCTTGGCATTTATAGAGCACATTTCTCACTACTCAAAGTGTTCAGCAATTGCAGGTTAAGGGCCATCCTTAAGGGAACAGAGTCCCTTTTGGCATTTACAGGATACGAACCGGAAACCTTCCGATTGCCAGTGCAGATCCCTAGCCTCAGAGACACCACTCCGCCTAGGATAGATAGAACATTTTTAGGGGGGGGTGATGGTGGGAGTGTGCTGTTTATGTCAAACAGAATTTAAAGACAAGTCTTCTTCGATTAGATGGTGAGCCCCTTCTTGAGGGGCCAAACAGGCCATAAATCATATATAAATTTGTGTGTAATATTTTGGTTTATATATGAACACTATTGGTTTATGAATATTTACATGCATTAAAATTTACATTTTAAATTTACATTTAAATATTTTGCATGCGTACAATACTGGTTTCATTCATATGAACTATACTGGTTCGTGTCCATGTATTATTGGTTTGTGAGTGAATTATATCGGTTTGTATATGCCTTGCTTTAAATTTGTATGCTATTGGTTTGTATATGAACTATATTGGCTTGAATTAACATACTACTAGTGTGCTGTCCTAGCAATGGAAATGTATATGCATTATTGGTTTCATGTACGTCTTATATTGGTTTCATGTGAGTAACATGTCGGGATGATGCTTTAACTGTATTGGTTTTATGTGTGTACTATGCCGGTTTTGCGTACGAAACATACTGGTTATGCGTATGTACCCTATCGCAGATTTTTGCATGAACTATATTGGTTCTGCGTGGGAACTATACTGGTTGTTTGCATGATCTTCAGCGGCAATGGGAGGGGAAAGAAACAGGAAGTCTATGGCCAGTAGAGTGGTGTGTACTCTTCCAAAGCACAGAGGCTTACTGTAAATACTTATGCAAACACAAACTTTGGAGTTTTTCTTCTTCAGTTAAATATCTATGGAAAATGGTTTTATTTTGACTTTGGAAATTTATAAGAGTTCACATACTAAATGGATAAATATGTGTGCAAATATTTTGTCATGCAGAAAATGATGATGACTTTCAAGGGGATTGAATACTTTTGTATGCCAAAGTAACAATTACCACCAAGTCTCTTCACAAACGTATTGTGTGAAAAAGAGAATATTGTGCTGTTTTAACACAGATTCATCTCCTACCAGCTCTTGACTTTCTGTTTCTTGCCTCTCTCATTGCTGCTGAAGATCATATGAACAACCAATATAGTTTGCGTACAAAACCAATATAGTATGTTTTGTACTGTAATGGATGGCACAGATGGACTGGCATTCCTGCCAGGATTGTACAAAGATCTTTACCTGGTTGGGAGGCCTGTAAAATGGAAGGAGTTGGGGAGATGAGCACTATTAAATATCCTCTCTCTCCATACACTAAGTGGAAGCTCCCTTGGATTAGGCTCCCCATGCAGATGCTCATAGGGCATGCTGGAACCTGTAGTCCCATGACACAGCCCTGTTGGGTTCTGTGTTGGCCCCCTGGGGTAGAAGAGGGGATTAACAATTCCTACTTTGTGGTACTTCCGACTGACCTGGAAGTATTTCCATTGGGCAATGCCCTAACACCAGAAGTACTCCCAGGTCTAAAATAAAAGGAACTACCCTGTCATATCCAGGCAAATTGGAGTTCAGCAGAAGTGGACAAAGTTCACCTGGAGGAGAGGAAGGAGAAAGAGAAATGGAAAGAAAGGGATTGTGTTGATTTATGTCATTGTTGAAGCCTCTTTGCAAGGTATTTGATATAAATAAATCATTTTTATTTTTACCAGAACTGGTGTCTGTGAAGTTGTGTCTGAGGTTTGGGGTGCTACAATGCCCTATATTGGTCACTGTATGCAAAACCGGTATAGAACAAACATAAAACCAATGGAATTCAAACGCAAAACGACATGTTGCCTATATGCCTGCATAAAATCTGCATGAAACCAATATAGTGCATACACAAATCCATTGCTAGACCAGCATATCAGTAGTATATGAATACAAGCCAATAAACTTTATACACAAACTGATAGCATACACATGTAAAGCAAGGTAGTTCACTCACAAACCAATAATAAATGCACTGGAACCAGTGATATACATGTGCCAATCAATATAGCCAATATAGTTGACGCACAAACTGATAATATACGGACACAAACCAATATAGTTTATATGAATGAAACCATTATTGAACACGCAAACCAATTAAGTATGCACGCAACTGACAGTAAATACTCATAAACCCATAGTATTCACTTCTAAAGCAATGGATTACGCACAAAAATATATGATTTATGGTGTGTTTGGCCCCTCATACCATCTTAGTGAGGACGTCTGGATTCATCTGGAAAGCAAAGCATTAGGGAAAGAGGCCTTGTTTTAAGAATGCGTTATTGACTGCTCAATGCAGACAGTAGTTTCAATGGACATCTTTTTGGCAATATAAAAATTCAAGTTTATACAGGGATATCATAGTCATGTAGGAGGACTACCTGAACATTAACTGGGCTAACTTTGCAAATAGTGGAGTACACAGGTTTTTAGATATCATTAGCGACTATTTTTTAACACAGCATGTTAAAGCACCAATGCACAAAGAAGCCTAGCTAGATTTAGTATTTTGCAATAATCAGTATAGAATTAAGGGTGTAGAGTTGACTGAACCACTAGGGTCAATTGACCATAATATAATACAAGTATCAGTGTTTTGGAAGAGCACAAATGCAAAGACCCAAACTGTTAAATTCAACTTTGGTAGAGCAAATTTTATATAGTTGTGACAATGTCTAAGAAAGGTGGACTTTCATGAACTTTTAAGTGTGGAGACAGTCAAGGAGCAGTGGAAAAGGGTAAAATCATTTTATATATAATACAGTACAGGTCCATACCAAAATTTTGGAATTTGTAGGACATTTAAAAAAGAAGCTGCAAAGGAAAAAACAGCTTTATAATGTATATAAGGCAATTAACTCCAATGTGAATCGTAGGGTGTATAATAGTATGAGGGCAACTATCAAAAAGGATATTAGGAAAGCTTAAAATCAGTTAGAGAAGAATATAGCAGATAAGGTAAAAGATGACACAAACAGATTCTTTCAGTATTTTAGTAGTAAAAGTATAGTCAAGGAGAGGTGAAGTGCATCAGGAGTTGTAAAGGGGTATTAAAAAATAGAGACTGAAATATCAGATGCTCTAAACTTGCATTTTTACACATGTGAGAACATAAATACCTTGCAGGTGGTAAAACAGACTAATACAGAAGTATCGAGTGATTTGGAAACTGTAGAAACATAGGGAGAAGTACTGCTTAGATTATATATGCTGAAATCAAACAAATCTCCAAGACCAGATAATATTTATCCTCAGTTTTTAATGATTTTAGTGAGTACATATATAAACCTTTCACACATATTTTTAGTCAGTGCGCAATAGGGAAATTCTGAAGGACTGGATAATGGCAAATAACTTGTTATATAAAAAGGGTGATTTGGCAGTTCCAAGCAACTATAGGCAAACAAGCTTAATCACAGGTTAATAATGGAAGGAATTATTAAGGAAAAGATCAAGCAACACATGGCAAGAACAGGAGTTTTAGTGAACAGTCAGTACAAATTCATACGAGGGAGGTCATGTTTTACTAACATGCTTGAATTCTATGAGGAAACAACAAAAGAATATGATAAGGTAGTGCATAAAATATTATATATCTTGACTTTCAGAAAGTATTTGATAAGATTCCATATAAGAGGTTAGGCATTAAACTAAAAGAAGTGGGAGTTCTAGGTGTTGATGGGTGTAAAATTGGCTTTGACACAGTAAGTAGAGTGTTATGTTAAGAGGATCCTTACCAGAATTTGCTGATGTTAAGAGTGGTGTCACACAGGGGTCAGTGCTAGGACTGCTGCTTTTTTAATATATATATAAAGGATTTAGATAGGAATATAAATTACGAGCTAGTTCAATTTGCAGATAGATGGATCCAAGATAGGTGGATTGGCAGATAATCTAGAACCCATTGAATCATTACAGAGGGACTTAGACAACATACAGACTTTGGAAGATTGGTGGAAGATGAAATTTAATTTAAGTAAATGAAAGGTATATGTAGGATGTAACAATGTTAGGTTTGAATACACAATGGGAGTTCTGAAAATTGAAAGTACACCTTAGGAGAAGGATTTATAACTAGTAGTTGACTCGTCAGTTCCAACTACTAGACAGTACTCACAAACCATTAAGACAGCTAAACAAATGTTAGGTTAAATAGCACAATGCGTATAGTACATCCAAGGAGGTTATTCTGAAGCTTAGTAATGCCCTGCTGAGGTCTCATTTGGAGAACTGTATGCAGTTTTGGTCTGCAGGTTACAGACAGGACATTGGTAAACTTCACACAAACTTTGGAAGATTTTCTTTACACAGAGAGCATGGAATAAGTGACCAAATTGTGTGGTAAACAGTAGAACTTTAGGGACCTTCAGAACCAGACTTGAAATTATTTTAAAAAATATAAGTGGACAATATTCTTGTCTAGATTGTTCTAATGTACTAACTATCCATCCATCCATCCATTGTCCAACCCGCTGAACCCGAACACAGGGTCACGGGGTCTGCTGGAGCCAATCCCAGCCAACACAGGGCACAAGGCAGGGAACCAATCCTGGGCAGGGTGCCAACCCACCGCAGGACACACATAAACACACCCACACACCAAGCACACACTAGGGCCAATTTAGAATCGCCAATCCACCTAACCTGCATGTCTTTGGACTGTGGGAGGAAACCGGAGTGCCCGGAGGAAACCCACGCAGACACGGGGAGAACATGCAAACTCCACGCAGGGAGGACCCGGGAAGCGAACCCAGGTCCCCAGATCTCCCAACTGCGAGGCAGCAGAGCTACCCACTGCGCCACCGTGCCGCCCATGTGCTAACTAACTCATGTTTTTATAAAAATAATGAATGAACAATACCTGAAGTAACAAACTCTGTACGATGTTAGATAAAGTAATAAAACAAAGAGAAATAAAAAATGTGCTGCATTACCATCCAGTGTTCTTATTGTGTAACTCAACATTTAAGTTATACAAACCACAGTAATTTTCTCAAATGCAAAATGAACCATTTCTTGCTAAAATAATTTAATATTAATTTAATTAATTAGTTCTAATTAATTGTTCAAAAGTGCCATTATACATATACACCCAGCACACAATATATAATTAGCAATACTGTAAAGATAAATTTAGACACACAATGACACAAAAAATACCATCCAATATACACAAAGAAATAGTATTTATGGTTTCTTCAACTGTACAAGAGGTTAGGACAGACATGAGCTTTTAAAATGTACTATCAAAAAATAAAAAATAGAAATTTCAACCAGGGTTGCCAGATTTCATTGGCATTTTAAACCTAATCACAATTAAAGTTCTGCCCAACAACATCTAGCCCAATAATATTAAGTCAATTGTATTTGGCTTTGTCTGTTGCATTTTTTTTCATGTTGTGTCTCTTACCTTTTTTACTTTTTCAGCATGGAAATAACCTTTAACACAAGCAACACAATTACAGATGTCATGGTTTAATACAATTTAAAATATATGCTGCCATTAATGTTTTATTGTAAATGTAGCAATCAAATAAGAAAGGATAACTTTGCAGCTATGCTATAACCTTTAACATTCACACTGTCTCAAAGAATAGAAGCAATTGATTGTTTTAGATCGGGATTATCTTCCAATATATATACACTTGAATACACTTGACTTGAGCATTCATAGGTTTTTATACTCTTTCTCTGTACGTTTAGCATTCGTTTGCTCAGAGGTTTTTGTGCTTGCTGCTTCCTGAGCACCTCTTCTTTTCTCCACCCTAGTGACCCTCTTCTTCTCTTCTTTCGTCGGCATCTTTTCGCGTTAAAACTGATTAAGTCAGTGTTTGTGTTGCAATTACTTAGTATGTTGTCTTAAATTTTATACTTAAGCTGGCACTTAAGTCTTCAATCTGCCTCAAGAATGATTTAAGATATGAAGAGGTAGGGGAAGTGACGGCAAAGGTGGTAGGGATGAGAACGGCGCCTGTATGCATGGGCCGCATGACCGCCCTGCTGGCTGCTGACGAGAGTTGATTCGACAACAAAATAAAATAAAAATAAAAAGAGGAATAACCTTGGCGGTCAATCATCACCCTAAAAGCAGATAATAGATGTCACTTAGTATATGTGTACCAAAATTCAGGTCAATAGATCAAACGGTTTGTCAGCTACAGGTGATTTAAAATCCTGGACAGACAAACAGACAGCCACCGTAGCGTATTATATAAGAAGATATATATATGTTACATAGTTTACTGTCAAATAATGCAAAGAGTATGCAACATGTGTTTTGCCCTTATTTGGGCTCATCAGACGTACACACTCCACTGCACCCTTCGCAGGGATCGAACCTCGGACGTCAGCATCAGAGGCGAAGCCCCTTTACATATTGCGCCACGGCGAAACACGTGTTGCATACTCTTTGCATTATTTGACAGTAAACTATGTAACATTCTATGATCTGCTTCTCGCAACTGAGAGGGCGTGGCAGATGTTTGCCGACTTCCAAACCAACCACAAGCGTTACCTGGTAGGTAACTACCCATACAATCAGATTGTGTTTCAGACTATGAATGCTACGAATATACAGTATATACAGTGGAACCTCAGTTTGCGAGTAACTTGGTTTATGAGTGTTTTGCAAGACGAGCTAAAATTTTTAATAAATTTTGACTTGATAAACGAGCGAAGTCTTGCAATATGAGTAGTATGTATATGCTTTGTCTGCTGAGCATCATGTGATCACAACTGAGCTGATGGTTCTTCTCTCTCTCTCTCGCTGCGGGATTGTGGGCAATCGTCTCCTATTCTCCATCTGAGTCGGCGTGCCTCACTCATATAGTCAACATCCATATGAGCGTATACTGTTTACTACAGCATTTTGATTGTGTGCGTGCGTGTGTGCGTGTGTGTGTGCGTGCGAGTCCCCGTCTTGCACCCCAAAACACGAAGCTGAATCTCAGTACTTTAGCAACACCAGCTTTATAAAGCTTGAAACAGCAACAGCGCGGTTATTTATTGTAGCGGGATCTGCCACTCTCCTATACACAGACATAGCAGTCACGCAGGGTCGTGGCTAAGTAGTACTGTGCCCTGCGCATTTATAATGTTCCTTATTCCTTGTATCACCCATCGACGGCAGGCGCTTATAGTATGTCAGCGATCTTTTAGGATTCGCTTTTACAGCAAACTGCTACAGCGCTGGGAGACTGCGATTGCTTTGGGACGCTCTTCCGCATGTCGTCCCATTGGGTGGAATCCCACAAGAGTTTAGAAACTCACTCACACCAGCCATGATTCTTTTCAAAGGTAAAGTGCAGGTTAATTTGTTTTATGTATTTTTACTTTATATTTTGTATTAATCATTTTTATATGAATAGTTTTGGGTTGTGGAACAAATCATCTGAGTTTCCATTATTTCTTATGGGGAAATTCACTTTGATATATGAGTGCTTTGGACTGCGAGCACGTTTCCGGAACGAATTATGCTCGCAAACCGAGGTTCCACTGTATATTATATATATATATATATATATATATATAAATATATATATATATATATATATATATATATATACTGTATAGATATATACTGTATAGATATATATATATACTGTATATACAGTATATATATATATATATATATATATATATATATATATATATATATATATATATATATATATAAACAGTGCCATGAAAAATATTTGCCCCTGAGTCCCTCTGTTGTGTCTCTTACCTTTTTTTCTTTTTCAGCATGGAAATAACCTTTAACTTTTTTGTTTCCTTAAGGGAAATGTATGACACTGCTAAATACAAGCAATACAATTACAAATGTCAAGGTTTAATACAACACCTATTCACACAAGGACCATCCTTTTAAAATATATTATTATTATTAAAAATATCTACTATTGCAAACTTTGACAGGTCTAATATAAGATAAGAGTAAACAACTAAAACTTTATCCTTTTTGTGATCATGTCATCAATTGAAGGAACAAATTGGAAGTCTGTGAAAAAGTATTTGCCCAATTACTTCATAGCAGGTTGCAGCATCAATAGCTGCAATGATAACAACCAAACACTTCCTAATATTCAATATAAGTCTGTGGAAGAACTGTAACTCACTTCTCCTTTTCAGGACTGCCTCAGGAACTAAAGGAACCAAACTGCTTGTTTCAGGTATTTGCCAAAGCATTTCTGTTGGGTTTAGGTCTAGACAATGAATATGCCTATCCACAAGTTTAATTTGAATTCTATTCAGCCATTCTGATGTGCACTTGACTTTGTTTTGCTTAACTGTCTTGCTTTGCCCACCTGGGCAAACTTTTTAAGAAATTTCTAATTTCTAGAAGAATTCATAGGTACTTCAGTTATGACTACACATCCAGATTACATTACCACCCTGCTATGTGGCAGTTAAAAAGATGCTTTTACTTTGCAATGTTGTGTCTGCTTTACACCAGACATAATGTGGGCATTGTTGTATAAAAATTCTCAATTTTGTCTCTTCTGTCCATAGATCATTCCTAAAATGGCTTAGTGATCATCCAGGTGATTACTGGCTAACATTTTTTTCTACCCAGATATTGTGCAATGAAGCCCATTTTTGCCAAGTGTCCTTTTCAATGTGGAGTCATGAAGTCATGAAAAGCCAGAAGATCTTTGGATGCTTTTTTAGGATGTGTCATGGATGATTTTATACAAATTATCATAAAAGAAAACTATTCAGCTTTCTGAAAGTGTTTGCTTAAGACTATAAGTAGAGTTGAGTATTCTGAACAGGTGGAGTTGCCTTCGCTCACCTACTGGTAAATAAGACGAAAGTTGTCATTTACTGGAGTCATAACATTTTTTTTAGTTGAATGTTACCAAGTAAGAAGGCTAACAGAATGTTAGGTTAAATAGCACCTTGACTGACAGAGTACAAGTCTAAGGAGGTTATGCTCACGCCTTACTGGTGAGGCCTCATCTTAGAACTGTAGGCAGTTTTGGTCTCCAGGCTACAAAATGGACATAGCAGCACTAGAAAAAGTCCTGAGAAGAGTGACTAGGCTCATTGCAGGGCTACAGGGGATGAATTATGAAGAAAGATTAAAAGAGCGCATGCCTTTTCAGCTTAAGCAAAAAGAGATTAAGAGGAGAAATGCTTAAAGTGTTTAAAGTTATGAAGGGAATTAGTACAGTGGATTGAGACTGTTATTTTAAAATGATCAGAAACACAGGGACACAGTTGGAAACTTCCCACAAACATTAGGTTAAATTATTTTTTATTATTATATTTGGATTTTTGTCTATGAGGTATCCAAAATTCATACAAATTCATTAATTTTCTTAAAAGTGCCTTAAAATATAAGTAACAGCTGAAAAAAATATAGGGATTTAGCTCTGGGTTGAGTGGGGTTTTGTATAAAAGCATTTAATACATTTTCACCCAACACAATAAATACATGGAACAAAAAGTCACTTATCCTTACTGTGAATAGAGAAAAAATATCTTTGTATACGTAGTTGAATTTTCTTTCCTTAATGTATTCCTTATTTGTATTACTACTGTACTTAACACCACTAATGCATAGTATAATATGCTAAGCCGCTGTATTACATTATAAGAGATATTGTAATTGAAAATTGTTGCAATTACAAATGTTTTGGTATACACGTTTATTTCCTTTATGTGCACTGGAACAACACAAAAAAAACAGAAAAAAAGCCAAATCTGACATCATTTCACACAAAACTCAAAAACCGGGCTGGACAAAATTATTGCCACCCTCAACTTAATATTTGGTTGCATGCCCTTTGGAAAAAATAACTGAAATCAAGCGCTTCCTATACCCATCAACAAGCTTGTTAGATAGATAGATAGATAGATAGATAGATAGATAGATAGATAGATAGATAGATAGATAGATAGATAGATAGATAGATAGATAGATAGATAGATAGATAGATAGATAGATAGATAGATAGATAGATAGATAGATACGTTATTAATCCCAAGGAGAAATTCACATACTCCAGCAGCACCTTACTGATACAAAAAAACAATATTAAATTAAAGATTGATAATAATGCAGGTAAAAACAGACAATAACTTTATATAATGTTAACGTTTACCCCCCCGGGTGGAATTGAAGAGTCGCATAGTTTGGGGGAGGAACGATCTTCTCAGTCTGTCAGTGGAGCCGGACAGTGACAGCAGTCTGTTGCTGAAGCTGCTCTTCTGTCTGGAGATGACACTGTTTAGTGGATGCAGTGGATTTTCCATAATTGATAGGAGCCTGCTGAGCGCCCGTCGCTCTGCCACAGATGTCAAACTGTCTAGCTCCATGCCAACAATAGAGCCTGCTTTCCTCACCAGTTTGTCGAGGTGTGAGGCGTCTTTCTTCTTAATGCTTCCTCCCCAGCACACCACCGTGTAGAAGAGGGCGCTCGCCACAACCGTCTGATAGAACATCTGCAGCATCTTATTGCAGATGTTGAAGGATGCCAGCCTTCTAAGGAAGTATAGTTGGCTCTGTCCTTTCTTACACAGAGCATCAGTATTGGCAGTCCAGTCTAATTTATCATCCAGCTGCACTCCCAGGTATTTATAGGTCTGCACCATCTGCACACAGTCACCTCTGATGATCACGGGGTCCATGAGGGGTCTGGGCCTCCTAAAATCCACCACCAGCTCCTTGGTTTTGCTGGTGTTCAGGTGTAGGTGGTTTGAGTCACACCATTTAACAAAGTCATTGATTAGGTCCCTATACTCCTCCTCCTGCCCACTCCTAATGCAGCCCACGATAGCAGTGTCATCAGCGAACTTTTGCATGTGGCAGGACTCCGAGTTGTGTTGGAAGTCCGATGTATATAGGCTGAACAGGATCGGAGAAAGTACAGTCCCTTGTGGCACTCCTGTGTTGCTGACCACAATGTCAGACATGCAGTTCCCAAGACGCACATACTGAGGTCTGTCTTTAAGATAGTCCACGATCCATGCCACCAGGTATAAATCTACTCCCATCTCTGTCAGCTTGTCCCTAAGGAGCAGAGGTTGGATTGTGCTGAAGGCGCTAGAGAGGTCTAGAAACATAATTCTTACACCTCTGAACTGGAATTTCCGACCACTCTTCTTTTGCAAACTGCTCAAGGTCTCTCAGATTTGAAGGGTGCCTTCTCCCAACAGCAATTTTGAGATCTCTCCATAAGTGTTCAATCGGATTTAGATCCGGACTCATTGCTGGCCACTTCAGAACTCTCCAGCGCTTTGTCTTCAACCACTTCTGGGTGCTTTTAGAGGTATGTTTGGGGTCATTGTCCTGCTGGAGCACCCATGACCTCTGACGCAGACGCAGCTTTCTGACATTGGGCCCTACATTTCGCCCCAATATCTTTTGGTAGTCTTCAGATTTCATGATGCCTTGCACACAGTCAAGGCATCCAGTGCCAGAGGCAGCAAAACATCCCCAAAACATCTTAGAACCTCCACCATGTTTGACTGTAGGTACTGTGTTCTTTTCTTCGTAGGCCTCATTCCGTTTTCTGTAAAGAGTAGAATGATGAGCTTTACCAAAAAGCTCTACCTTGGTCTCATCTGTCCACAAGACGTTCGCCCAGAACGTCAATTACATTTTGGCAAACTCCAGTCTGGCTTTTTTATGTTTCTGCGTCAGCAGTGGAGTCCTCCTGGCTCTCCTGCCATAGCGTTTCATTTCGTTCAGATGTCGACAGGTAGTTCAAGCTGACACTGTTGCACCCTGAGTCTGCAGAACAGCTTGAATATGTTTTGAAGTTGATTGGGGCTCTTTATCCACGATTCAGACTATCCTTCGTTTCAGTCTTTTATCAATTTTTCTCTTCCGTCCACGTCCAGGGAGATTAGCTACAGTGCCATGTGTTGTGAACTTCTTGATTATGTTGCGCACAGTTGACAAAGGAACATGAAGATCTTTGGAGATGGACTTGTAGCCTTGAGATTGTTGATATTTTTCGGCAATTTTTGTTCTCAAGTCCTCAGACAATTCTCTGCTCTTCTTTCTGTTCTCCATGCTTAGTGTGGCACACTCAAACACACAACAGAAAGGTTGAGTCAACTTTTCTCCATTTTAACTGGCTTCAGGTGTGATTGCTATATTGCCAGCACCTGTTTCTTGCCATAGGTGAGTTCAAACGAGCATCATATGCTTGAAATAAAACGATTTACCCTCAATTTTGAAAAGGTGCCAATAATTTTGTCCAGCACATTTTAGGAGTTCTGTGTGACGTGATGTCAGATTTGGCTATTGTTCTCTGTTTTTTTTGTGTTGTTCCAATGCACATAAATGACATAAACATGTGTATACCAAAACATTTGTAATTGCAACAATTTTCTGGGAGAAATGGTGCATTTTCTGGGAAAATTCCAGGGCTGCCAATAATTTTGGCCATGACTGTATGTTGTCACATTTAAAGTGATGATATTTATAATTTAAAATGACGTATATTCATCATATCAATCAATATATTGCATTAAAAGCATTTTTGCAATATTTCAATGACCTGAATTGCAATATTTTAAGTCTAGTTATGACAATCTTTAAATTTGATTCCATCAAGGCATGCTGTGTAATACACTTTGAGAAAATGCTTCAAATAACATTATTATTGTGCCTGAAAAAATAGGTGTTGACCTGAAACAAATGGAAACAGAAACAGACCAGAAGATGAAGATATGGAGCTAAAGACAAATAATAATAATAATAATAATAATAATAATAATAATAATAATAATAATAATAATAATAATAATACTTAGCATGGGCCATTGCCCAAACCCAAAGATTTCCTAGTAAAGGAAAACAAAATGTGAGACAAAATTCTTGATCAAAAAATGATATGCCCAATATCAAAAATCTTAAGAAAAAAGTTCTCTGAGAGCAACAACTGCACCAACAGAGATTCATTTGGTATTCCAAACTCTTGGGTCACTGAGAACAGGGCAGCACCATGTTTTATAATTGTGATGAGTGACATCATGTTATGCGATACCAGAAACCATTCGTGCCAAATATATAGATACAGTAGATCTGTGAACACCCCACCCCATCTCTGCCCCATCTCACTTCTAGCCTGCCTTTTCAGAATAGATTAAAGATTAAATCATTTTAACTAGTGAAAGAAATTCCTTCCTAAAACCCACATTTCTATTATGTGGGGACACATTCAGGTACATCATGCCTCATTTCAGACTAGAAAACTGCAACAGGAACATTTATAAATATTAGAATAATTAGTATTTCGTATCAGTCTATTATTGTGAAACAGCTACATAGTGAAGTTCACTTTAACCCTTTTAAATGTTTTCACTTACTGGTAGGAGGATCACATCTTGATTGTAGCTGTAGAATTAGCAGTATTGTGTCATGAACAGAATACAATGAGATTCTGACTTGAATATCTGACCAACATGCTCTTTGGAGCCATGACAATAAAGAATGCACAAAAATTCAAATGTATTACACTCTCAAATGTAATATAAAGAGTGAAACAACATAACAACATAAAACTTAAGGTTAAATACAAGATCTTTTATTTAACCAAGAATTTCCCATCATGTTTTAGTTACAAAGAAAAGAGGGTATAAAGAGTATATGGGGTATTGCATGGTTTATTAGACTAATTCTTGTAAACAACATTTCTATAAGGTATTAAGAGACCAGCTAACATAATCCACTGCTTACTGGCTTTCTGAATATCGCAGCGATTAACATCTGAGTGCCATATTGTTAGATTTCATCAACCCATCCAAGTGCTGAACTTTTTCTCCAAACTACCTTTGGCACAGCACATGGGCTAAAATCTCAGCCTCAGACAGGTTAAAGAAGATAAATCTATATAAAAAAGTTAAGGTATTTTTCTCCAGTGTTCCAGTCTTATGCACCCATCGCAGTTCTGAAGTGTATCTTTGGGCTTATAATAGGCTGCAAGCTAAAGGAACCTATTTTTAGGAACTCAGTGTCAAATAGAATAAAATGATATTTAGGGTTGTTTGACCTCCAGCAATGATCCAAAATTTGATCTTTTTTGAGGTGCATGTCACAACCTTTTACAAACAGAAATAATTTAGAAAACACTTAAGAGTGTTTAAATATTACTGTTATAAGAATGCAAGTAGTACTACATTTATTTTGTACTTATTCAAAGATGGCCAGTTGTGATACTCACAAGCAGTAAAATGTGAATTTTTTTAGAAAAATAGTAATTATTTAGAACAATGGAGTGGTCTTCAGATTACAGTCATAAACACAAGGTTATGGAAACATGTTGGTTAAATTATGGTAGAATTAGTATACCATCACTGGCTACTCAAATAGCAGATATTCCTAGTTTAAAATGCAATTAAACTATCAGGCTAAAGTGATTAACATATGTGAGAAAATAGCAGGGTCTGAAATAGTATGATCCAGTCAAGGTTTTGTTAATAACATAGCAGAGCAGTTTTCTAATTTGTGAATCAAAGTCAATGTTTATCGATTATATTTTGGACAGTATAGACATTTCATAGTGACATTACCGTAGGTAAGTCTGGTAAGGCTGTCTAAACCTAATATAAGTTAGCTTGCACTTCATCAAGACATTTTTAGCATAATTAGTTTTAAATCCAGGTATGCTGATGGTCAATAATAATCTTCAAGCAATTAATTTAACTGCAAATCCAAGACTCTTTTTTTATTTTTTTTTGCTATCTGGTAGTACCAGTTAGTCTTAAGAATGAGCAAACTGCTCTCTTAATAAAACCAGTAATGGTAAAACACAATTAAAATCATGTTTCTTTTAAATTACTCATTTTTTACACTATTAAAAAACACACACACATTTGAGCAGAAATGATACTATTAATGGAATTTTATTTATTATAATTTAATATTTGTAATAATTAATTTCTTGTACAGATAAATATTCTTTATGTAACTCTGCAAAACATTTTGTCCAACCTGAGTCACAGATTCAATGTAGCAAATGAAAGCTATTTCATACAAAAACATTTTGGAAAATGTATATAGTTTATAGCTGCAATTAATGATAAAACGCATATTATATTTGTATATGTGTTTTCCCTTAAAGTATTTTAGAAGGCTAGGGGCCAGGATGTTACTTTGTGGAAGGATGGAGAACTAAGGTATGACTATGGAAGTGTTTTGTTTTAATTTCCACAGCCAGCAACCTGAAAAAATGGCCCTTCCACACTATATAGGACCACACTAATACAGAAATACTGCATATTGAATTCCACTTCACACGCAGCCTGTCATCATTACCCCACTGTTCAGAAAAGACAAGACCTTTCAATGCAAAACATTTGCAACTTCCACAGCTTACATTATTTTAACAAATGCTGCCATTGCTTAGGGCAGAGAGGAATACCCTACAGAAATACTGCTTAAAAAATTCCAAACACATTCTGAGTGCATTTTGCTTAAAGAAAAGAAGCCCAACCTTATTGAGGTACAGTACAGTACTATTCAGCTTTTACATCAGACAACAGTCAGGTAACAGGACCTAGAAGTTCAGACGACAAAAGACCCATCTGAAATTTCCAAAAACATGTTGCATTGAGTGAACATCTTTCTGCCTACCTGGGAAGAATAGGAGCTAGAACAATGCATGTTTAATTTTATACAAGTGCCTAAGGGGACATACTCGTTAGCCAAAGCAAAAAAGTGTTGTAGTATTGAAAATGGGTTTAAAAGACTTGTACAATATATGGTGTGAAGACAGGGAGTCAAATGTCATTATAAAATATTAATATGCTGAAGCAATACCAGGTAATTTGCGGCCTCTTCAGCCCAAAGACAGTTCTTCACTGCTTCACTGTGTAGAACAGAGACATTTCAAGTAAAAATACTGCATACTTCACATTAAACATGGCCTAGACCTAATGACTCTTTCTTTATAAGAGGTCCCTAGGCTAGAGAAATACTGCAATTAAATTCAATACTGCACCAATCACTTTTACACCTGCTCTATTTCATAATATTCTCCCATCACTTTTATATGGTAGACGTAGCTCTGCCCTTGTCAGGTTTCTAAACATATGTATGTCCAATTGAGATTTTTAAATACTCAAAATATTAAAGAAACACAAAAAAAATTTAAAAACCTGTGACGCAGGTTCGACCCTCAAAAACAATTCATTAGCTTCTGACAGGCTCACCGAAAGTCTCAGAAACACATCCCCTAAGACACCTGAACTGTTCTCTTATAACACCGTAAACATTGTCAAGTTAAACACATAGAAAAATTTTTTTTTTTTTGTTTTTCATATTTCACAAACAGACAAGAAAGAAAAATTTATTTTTTTGTATATTTTTCGTGTTTTAATATTCTCATGTTCATTCTTTTTCAATAAATAGTTTTAAAATTTTATATATAGTGGAAGACTTCATATTTTTGAGTGATGTTTTAATGGTGTAAATTAGGCCTTTTCATAAAGTGTAGGAGTCAGAGGGACCATAATGTATATTGTGGAAGGGTCAACAGTCACTTATGATACACAAAGGGCTGAAAGACCTTCCTTCATATATCATAAGTTATTTGTGAAATGTGACCTCAACACATCAGAATATATTTATTTGGCTTTTTAAAAAAAATAGCCCCTGACCCTCCACTTTCTAAAACAGACCTCATTCACCTTGATCTTTTGTAGTTTTCATTGTTCTGTTCAGCTAAGTCTGTTCTTTCATTGGTTCTCTCTCAACTGATTGGTCACCTCTCCTCCTACCCCTCCCCTCATTGTTTTCCCCTTAGCATCACTGTAGCCATTAACAGTTACATAATATTCTAAGCAATAAGATAATCTGAGGAGAAACAAGGATACAAAATGAAAGGAAAACAATTATTTATGAAGAAAAGCAACAGGCGGAAGGATGAGGAAGAGAGAGGTAGTGAGAGAAACCCTGACAGACAGATAAACAGCCCTTGTTTTTAACATTGTTTTCTTCAGAAAATGCATATAATGGAAAGAAACTGTATAATGTTTTAATTAAGAAAGAAAGAAAGAAAGAAAGAAAGAAAGAAAGAAAGAAAGAAAGAAAGAAAGAGCAAATTATAGAACATCCAAATTAGCATTATGACAAAAAAGATGTGACATGTTGCATCCATTCAGAGTCAGAGAGGCAGACAGAAATGCATGTAACACCCATACACATTTTTTCATGCCCTATGTGCTACTGTGTTGGTCGAGCCCTTAATACATGTACTTTTTTTAAGATAAAAGCATTTTTAGCTATGCTTTAAATTTCTACTAATTTCTCTCATTTAGTCCTCAGTTTTCCATATTTACAAGTTTGCAGCTAATCTGCAGTCAATTCATGGTGACACATAATTTTGCTCAGGCTATATAGCAATGATAATGGGCTACATAACAATGACGATGTTAATAAAATGTTAAATATCACTCTTTTGCATGACTTAAGTAGTGATCATGCTATAAAACATATTCAGGCTTCAAAACTAAACATACACAAGGCTTACGATTGTCTCTTTTCATCAAACTAAAGACACTCTGATGCTTTCTTATCACTCTCACACAGGTGGTTTACACTATTAAATGTAATGTGTTTGACTTAGTTATTAAATTTTTTAATCAGTTGACTTTGTATTAAAATAAGTTATTTTTCTCCCTGAAAGATTATGATACTCCAATGAAGGATGACAAGGTGCTAGGAAATATTAATACAGTTATAAAGAATTGAATTTACATAGACTGTCAGCATTATCAACTTGTTTTCACAGTGAGTCATTTGGCAGGAAATTGTAATGATTTCTAACTAAAGAAGCATTGATACTCATTTTTTATGCTTGCTGATGCATTTGTGTTTGGTGGACAGTTCAGCATTTTGCATCATGTAAATACTCTGAAGAGCTTTATACAAAAATAAATTCTTGTTTCTGAAAAGTGGCCAACTATTACATACATGCTATTTTATACTGACATAGCAGAATACATTAGAATAAGAATACAACATACAGTACATCTGTCACAAAAAAGTTTCCTGGTCTCTTGGTATAGAATTGATTGGCATGGTCTCTGCCCTGATTTGCTTAATATTCATTTATTTCTGGTCCAGGATTTCATTTTCTAATGTTTAAATATTTTTCCTTGTGTTTTAGTAACTTTACTTTTTGTACAATTGACAATGTCTATTACTGTCTAAACTTCATAGTATAGTGCTAGGATAAAATGATGAAGGGCTATTAAACTCCAGACAAATCTACCTAATAATATTTCGGATGTGCCATCAATGTTAAAACTGAAATTTGCAGTGGAAACAATATTACAGTAGAACTAATTATTTTAGTATGACATACCCTTGTTACAGCTGCTGATGTGGCTATTGCATTACTGTTTCTTTTTGTACAGTTAGCTGTTTTTTCTTCTTTGTGTCCATGATGGTGTTTGTCATTATTGTTGCTTTGATTACATCACCTCACCAGGCCTTGGAGCAGGACCACGAAGTGTGAGACAATGTTGCAGAATGATGAGGCCCCATCAACAGGCTATCACATGACTCAATGAAAATCATGGACACTGGACAACACCATAGAACATTATAGAATGCCCTAGCAATAATTTTGCCTAAGTCAGAAAGGCTTTTGATTTTTTGTTTTTCCAATATATATGCATAAAATCCTCAAGAATGTCAAACACTGAACATCTTCATGTAAATGAATTTGTACAAGTGTGTATGTTAGTATGTATATATTATGTCTCATTTTATGTTTGATGTAGCTCTATTTTATTTACTAATATGTAGCACACTTTGTGCCAGTCCTTTGGAAAAGGCTCTGTACCAGAAGATATTGAATTTAACTGGTATGTATTATTCAGGTGTTTTCTTCCACAGTCCAAATACTATTTAAAATTGTAACATTTATGTCTCTATTTTTTAATATAATTGATTACCCTGGTTGAATTTAGATTTTGGAATATGTAATGAGCATTAGAAAACTGAAAAGGCTCTGATTGTATTTAGTGCCCGAGATTTAATTCCTGTTTAGGATGCTTACTATATGAATTTTGAAGGTTCTCCCCATGTTTGTGTGCATTAATATGTCCTTTGATGTTAGTGATTTCATGTCATTGTTTAAGGTTGTGTGGACTGGCATTCTGCCATGGTGTGGTTAGCTGCCACGGTACTGACTGCACTTTTTTGGCCCTCAAGTGTGCATGGAAAGGAATGGATCAAAGTACGTGTAGAATTCACATGTGAACATCACAGGTCATAGTAACTCCCTAGATTATCAAAAGGCTATAAGGTGCAGCCACACTGCCTTAGAAATGGATTGAGTCTGACAAATATTGCATGCAGACATGCATATAATGGCATTTTTGTAAATACAGTATATCAAAAGATGTACTGGAAGTGCTGACAGTCTT
Organism: Erpetoichthys calabaricus; assembly: GCF_900747795.2. NCBI lineage: Eukaryota > Metazoa > Chordata > Cladistia > Polypteriformes > Polypteridae > Erpetoichthys > Erpetoichthys calabaricus. The sequence continues at coordinate 93,829,808 of NC_041404.2, forward strand.
AATACTATGGAATGGAACTGATTGAGTGGCCTTGCTCCACAAACATTTTCACTTCTTTGGTATCAATAAGTGTTATTCATTTTTACCATGGATATTAATAGGTGTTACTGGTTTGATACTTTTTTGATTACATATTTTAATGTAATATTTAATCACTCATAATTGCAACACTGTATTAACTTTATAATGCTGAAAAATATATAGTTCTGGTTCTATGGCAGCTTTAAAAGGGCTGCAATACAAGAAAAACACTAGGAAATATTCTAGGATAAAACAATTGCAGGATATATTTTCCCATTTTAAGCAGGAGCTGATAAATGAACAATCTGGGATCAAAGTACAGTAGATGGCAATTAGAATTACTAGCAGCCTCTGAAGCGTTGATCTTATCAAGGATCTCAAGCCATTATGCAATGATATTCTGCAGTAGGGCATGACCAACACAGTGAAGGAACTTGCTGTGCTTGTCTTTCCTTGATGACAATGCTATTCACTGATCCTTTCTGAGTATTGAAAGAAAACATATAGCACTTTACTCAAATTGATTTTCCTTTTTACTAGTTTATAAATGCATGACTACATATTGATTTCTGTTAAATGGAGGACTCATTATATCTTTCAGAACTAGATTAAACATATATCTAGAACTTGCTTTTTCCTATCTGTTACAATATAAACTATCTGCTGTTGCCACTCTACATTTGTTTGTTCATTATATCGTTTAAATGCTAGCCTTCCCTGGAATTCAAAATTCACATATTCCACAGAAAAGTTAATATTAATATTTGCTGATACCAGCAGATACAGGTACCACTAAAAATTGTTTCATATTTTATCATTTTGCAGCTGTTAACTTTAAAGTTTCAGTTTTCATTTGTTGACATCAGCTTAAATTACTTGATAATGTTTTATTTCTACTAATTTAACTGAGGAACATATGGACATTTCTCACAGCATTCAAAGCACATATTTGCCCCAAGCAGGCATTCATTGAATCCTTGTACACTGACAACTTATTTCACATTTCATATTCACAGATGTCCGTCAATATTAGTTAAGAGAATGGTAATTAACATGTATGGAAGTTTGAAAAAAAAAAACCTTAACCTTCTTTCTTCCAAGAAATTTGAATTATTTTAAAATATTATTACTGGTGATATCAGATAGGTAACTGATAATCACCTTTCCAGGATTCTTTTAAGGGCCCTCTCGATATTCATCCTGTGCCCAACCCGGGTCACTCCCAGGTCAAAGTAGTCATCCTTGGTGAGAGAGGGTAGATGAGTTCCATCAATTTCATTGTCCAAGAAATGTTCACGATGTTCTCCAAGATTCAGATAATCTAGCCAGTCAGCCACATCAAATTTTGTCCAATATGGTAGTGGTTTGTTTGCAAAGGGCTTGTTTGGAGGAAAAGGTAGACCAGATCCAGTACTTGCGCCGGACAGGAAGAGTGTTGGAGATAGGGAACGAGATACCATTGAAGATAAAGGAGAAGTGCCCGGACCCCCAGAATGAGAAAATAAAGGAGGGGAATGAGAAAAATAAGAATCAGCCATGGCATTTGAAGGTGAAGAGGTTGGAGAGCCCCTAATGTCAAAAACTCCTGTGTACATGGGGGTTGTTGGAAGAATAGGGAGGGACGAAGGGCGAGGAGGACTAATTTTGGGACGTTCTGTAGGAGATATCAAGGGGCTGGGGGCTCTGCGGCGCTGAGGGCTACCCATTCGGTCCGCAGACCCTCCTCTCATAATTTCAAATTCCAACGCTTTGTTCCTTGGGTGCTGATGATGATGTTTGGGTGAGGGAGGGTAATGGTGAAACTGGGGTGACTGAGAGGGAGATGTGGGATTGGGTGGTGGTATTTGAGATGTTGGGGACTGAGAAGATGACTTGCCCCAGTTCTGAAAGTGGGCTGTGGGCTGGGGAGGAGGGGAAGGTGAGGGTGACTGTTTCTGAGGAGGACTCAGTGTAGGGGAGTCTTCAGAGAGCCTAAAGAGAAACACAAAAAAAAAAGACAGCAATAAATAAAACAGAAGTAGAGAATTATACAGCAATGGTGCAATTTTGCAGAATTATAGTTCTGACTGGCTAGGACAAACCAGTTGCTGCTGTAAACATTAAAATGCATTTGGAAAAATTAACAGCAAAAACCAAAAACGGACAAAATATCCTAAATATCATCAATAATTACGAAAAAATATTTATAATACATGACCTCATTACCATCAGTTTAGCATACTTTTTCTGGTGTGTTTTTTGATACTTCCTTTTTCATAATTTAACATTTGCCACTGATACAAAGCTATTTGCAGTGTCATTTCAAACTATGAATTTCTCATGAAATTATTATCTTGCCTTTGAAAGGCCATTTAATTATGCCCCTCTCTCAATTTGATTTCCTGTTGGACAAAGACTGTTTAAAAGGATGTAAAGAAGAAGCTCAGGCCAGCACAACCCTAGCACCATTGGCAATCTTCAGAGTTGCTTGAGAAGACTAGAACAGCCTAACTCTTTTTTATGAAACCATATAACCGATATGCAGAACTGGAAATCTGCCACTATACTGTAAACAGCGGACCACCAACAAAGGAAAAGGGGATTGTCTTTTGAAGAAACTATGCAATGTGCATATGCTCTAACCCAGTTAACGTACACGACTTGAAAATGTTTAACACGCACAATCATATCGGTAGGGGGGTGGGGGGGCCGGACGTTGCTTTAAAACAAGCGCACAGCTCAAACTTACATGCAACTCTTCATTCTGAATACATGCTCTCAGCTATCTGATCTCTGGTCCGCTCTCCGCCCACATGTGACACTTAAATTAAGAAGCCTGCAGACAAAGAAACCAAGTATTTACTTATTTTTTTTTTTTTTTTTTTTTTTTTTTTTTTTTTTTTTTTACAAACAACGAAACTAACAAAAGGAACCACAGAATTAGTTTTTTTTCGCTCGCAACCAAACTACTGACCTACTGCTAAAGACATAAACACAGGTTTAATATTACTGCCAGGAAGTTTTGATTGCATCACGGATTTTGTTAAACGGTAACTGATATCGCCACTTTGATCTTATTATAATTTGTTTTTCTTTTATATCCTAAGGATGAAATATCCCTTGATAATTAGAGACACTGTTATTTGAAGTTTTTTATTTAGTGTTAATTCAGAGGGAATAAGCAAGACAAGTCTGAAACAAGTGGGGGAGAGGTCCAAGTTTGAACAGAAAAGATAGGGCCTTGTGGAATCATGTAGCAGCTTGTTGCATCACATTGTGTCCAGAAAGGGTATCAAATATAAATATCCAATTGCAAAATATCACAATTAGCAAATGTTGCCATATAATTCCATGAATCCCTGATACTTTGGTCTTTGTAAATGTTTCCTGAGTCACCATGTAACAAGAAATATTTAAATTTTCAGTTCATGCATTTTACCATTTCAATGATTTTGACTTATTTATTTCAATTCAATTTTCATAAATGTATCACTCACACAATTGTCTTTACCATTTATCTCTGCTGATTCATTTTTCTTATGAATTTGAACACAGCTTATTAGTTTAACTCTTTGTAATGTGTAAGGTTGCCACTTATTTTGCAATATAGTTTAAGACAGAAGACAAGCTGTATAAAATAAGGATTGATAGATATAATGTAAATAATAATGTAAATAATAATAATAATCTTGCTGGTTCAGAACATTTAGATTTGTCAAAACAGTATTTATCCCTGATATATAGGTACAGTTCAGTTAATGCAGTAACAATAACAGTTGTGCAATTACATACTTGAAAAGCTTTTGTGTGGTATTAATTTTTTTGTTATATATTATGGCATCATTTGAGTAACTTGAGAAGTACATACTATTAAAGAAATATTTAAGATTTGCAATTGTTCTGATTTGTCGAAATATATTTGATTAAAGTTAAGTTTACTTATAAATTATAAGCAGCTATTAACAATCAATAAACATTGCATTTATCATGTAATTAACAGTGACAAATTCTTATTGAAAATAGTGAGATTTAAAACGTGGACTATCATTTCTTTCATGATCTGAAGGATAGTTGGGATCATACATAAATGGAACACACTTGTGACTTTACAAGAACACACTGTTGTGCAAAGCCATATGTATTCAAATGTAAAGTACAGAGGTGTGCCTAATTCAACCCTATGATATTTTCACAGGAGATATCTAAACTTTATGAATGGCTGTCTTACCTTTTGCACTTCTATATCCATTGCTATAGATTCTATTACTATATCAAACCGTGATTCCAGCAGTCAGTATTCTTTCTATGGTGCAAATATTAAAATTCAGTTATGACATCTCCTACATTTTAATTACAATCAATAGATCCTAGTCTCGTTTCTGTGCACAAGAGATTCCTGCTACATATCTAACATTCTGTTTCTTTCCAACAAGTTCCTGCACCTATGATACATCACAAAATTTTGCAGTTTTACACTGTTATCATGTTGTAACTGTACAAAGTATGAACCCACCAGATCTGTATAATATAGAAGATATTATTATCTTCCATTTAGGCTATGAAAATGCCACTTCTGGCTCATAAGTAACAATGATATTTTACAGATACAGCCCTCGGAATATAACAATGTAAAAAAATAAGATCTGGAAATATTAGGTACTTCACAATACAAAGTGTTGTAAATATCCAAGTATTTTTAATCTACTATAAAGCAATAGAAAATGACAGTAAAATATTTCTAGAATCATACTATTTCCAATAATTTATTATTCTTAATAGCATAAGCAAGAAAATGTGTGTAGATTTTTAAAAGCTGCTTATAATGAATATCTAAAATATTACTTTATTCATTAAATATTTTCATTAAAAATTATTTAGTTAATTGTTTTATTACTGTAGACAGCTTAATCATTTATTATTCACTTAAAGCATTTATTACAGGATTTTAAAGGTTTGTAGTGGTTTGTTTTGATTTTAGACTGGGTATGTAGCCTTTTGATATCCACTGTATGTTATGCTTAAAAACAGCTGAATAAAAACTGGCCATTCTAAATAACTCTGCCAAGCAAGTATTTGTTTACTCCCTGTATTTTATTGTCTTACAGTTCCAGTGAGTAACATCCAGACAGCACTGCATCAGATCTGCCTTAGGTTCTCAAGGAGTAATTCTGATCTCTGAACTTCTCCACCTCGTGCCAGCACTGCCATATTCAGAAATATTTGATAAGGAAGAAAGGTCAAGTTTGAACTGGTGGTGCAGGATAGATGGTGGGTACCCTGTAAGAGTTTACTTTGTAAGCTTAAGAAATAATGTGTCATGCTCTATTCTTTACTTTAAAAGAAACTGTACTTCTCATTAACTATAAATGTTTCACTGTTTGTTTTAATTTTTCTTTTTTTTTTGTTTTTAAATTGTGAACTGGTTTGGCCTAGAAAGTGTCTTTTTGTATTAGGTAGGGTCCTAGAGAGGAGTAGGTTTCTGTTTTGTTTCTTTTAAACTTTTTCCCCATCATTCTCATTGGAACCTCTTCAAGTTGATGCAGCAAGCACTGATACATGTACCATAGTGAAAACACAAATTTCTTTTTATACAGGAGATTGCTAGATAATGTTACCATATAACAAGAAGGTAAATACATAAAGCACAACACTGTTAAAATATATTAATAAAATATTGATCAAATTTATAAATGTCTTCAATGGTTTGTTCCTTTTAAGAGTCGTAGTAATATTTTAATGTGTATTCTAAGAGATATAAAGAAGTGTCCTGCAGGTCCATGTGCAGCAGACGACAGCATGGATGGCAGAAAGGATTCATTCCGAGCATCATAAACAAGATGCCACTGGAACAATTGAATAAAAAAGTTAAAAGAACATAAATGTTTACATATGATAACATTATACTGGAATACCCTGCATAAATGCAGTTATGAGGTGAATCATGGGCCAGGAAGGTGAAATTCCAATGAGCTAAGAGAAAATACTGAATGATAGTTTAGAGAAAACTGATATTATTGAAAAAAATGGTACGAAACAAGAACATACATAAGGTGTTTGACAAACAAGAGGAGACCACTTAGTCCATCAAGCTTCTTTGGTCAGAAAATAAACAGTCTTTAAAGAAAGTGGATTGTTGTGTGTATTTATAGCTGTCAGTTATGGATTTCTGCTCCTCCTAGTATGGGACCTTTAACTAAGATTTGGTGATATGAATTTCCAGGAAAAAAGACTGCAGGCAGAGGTGGAAAATTAAATGGGGCTTGCTTTGGCATTTAAGATAACACCTACAAATTATATGGTCCCTGAAATGAAAAGATAACATGAAGCTTGGTGGAAATTTGCAGTCAACCACCAAATGTGGTTAGAGGAATACGTATTGCAAAGTAGAGTCTTGGAACTGGGAATGAAAATAATTTTGGATTGGTAATTAAATACAATAGGTCATCCTAAAAGTTAGGAACAACCACAATTTTGTCTGGACATACTTGTGTTGTTAATTTGTTCCTTTTGTTTACATACTTTAGCTACCCCCTTAGAAAATAAAATGAAAAGTATTTTTATACAATTATCTTAGTCTATTTTTATGTTCCAGGAATAGCTAGGGACACCCTAAAATAGTAAAATGCAGCTCTTATGAATACAGCAGATATTACGTTAAGCTGATATTGTACAGCTCTGTGTGTTGGTCTGAGACAAGTAAAGTGAACTAAGATAAGAAACAGCTTATGGGAGCCACCATAAACAAGACATCTATTATGAGGTTTTGCACTATTCCCTGGAATCAGGAAAGCATTTAAGGGTGATTGCTTTCACATGGACACAGGTATACCAGGTGAAAGGTTTATATTTTGAGATTAACTACTATGACCTTCCATAACTAAGCATATGTGTTTAATACAGGAGCGGATCTTGTAAAAATCTGTACAACAAGGTTTTGCAGGAAGAGAATACTTCCTCACTCATCCTACAAGTTTTCCACTAAATTGTGTACATTCAAAGACAATAAGGAAAAACATTTTTATTTTTATTAATGTGAATTTTTTTCCTGTATTTCACATCAAAATTAAAACTTTGACTTATCATGTTGCAGGGTTGAATTGGCAATGATGGATATTTCATTAATATGTAACCTCTGTCACATATGGTGCACATAGGATAATATGTCACAGAGCTTGGCTGATGGATATGAAAAAGATCAATGCTTTGTCTTTGTCTTTCCCCCAAAGTAAAATAACCTAGTCTATCACAGGACCTTGCCTAATACACTCAGAATTCTACTGCATAATTTTTATACACAGTAGAATCTGAAAACCTTCACCTTTAGGAGACCAAACAAGTCACACTACTACTCAAATGCCACCTCTGAGAGGATTTGGCTTATTCCTCTCCTCCCTCCAGACTACTCCCTTCTCCATCTCCTTGGAAGCCTTTCTTTTTGCCACACCTCAAGTTCAAGCTCAAAAGGAGCTTGAAGTCTTTTATGTCATCTGGGGAAGAGTGGCTAGGCTGAAGGGCTGGTTGAGTGGCTACAGGAAATCCAACTCAGTGCACCCTGAAGGTTCTCCCTCTGAAGCTGTAAAGAAAAACAAGCAAGGATTAAAGGAGATATGTAAAATCTGTGAGCACCTGTTAATGTTCTGCTACTTTCCTGGAATCACAGCAGTAATACATAAAACAATACTAGTGTTGAGCTTAATAAAGTGCTCATTTAACTCTCTGTTTATATATAAAAACAGTGACATTAGCTATTTTAATATATTAAAAGAACCAATTGAAACAGATACTGTACATGCGTTTTTATGAAAGAAAATATTTTTAAGCAGTAATGCATAAGAAGGAGCTGAGAGGTTATCTATCCTTGGTAGGATTTTACTTTATCTTACATGAGATAACTTTGAAATATCCTATCATTAGTTTAATAATGTCTGTGCCACTAGACTATTGGGCTGTTGTTATCTGACAACCTTAAGTCAAGACCAGTGTAAATAAATGAATAAAATCAGCAGTTAAGTATTTTTCTATTGATGTACAGTGATTCACCCACCATCTAATTAAAATGACTTTATATATTTAGTCACATGTTTTCAGTATACAGGTTTTTAAGTGCAACTAGACAGGGTTCTTTAATGATCTAACTGACACAGGAAGAAAGCACCTTGCACTAGTTAAGGTCATAATAAAATGCTGGACAAGTGGAAAAGCTTCCTCAGAGCATTCATCACCAATGATCAAACTCTGAGTCTGGAGTCCTTCCACAGGGGTAAGTCAGAACAGAATACCATTTAGGGGCTAGTTAGGGTACCTACATAATTTAACAATAGGATTAATTACAATAATGTAACAAAAAGTGAAATTAGTAAATATTTTCTAATTAGTATAATAGCATATTAAACATTAATAATTTTAGCATACCACTGCCTTTATTATTGGAAGCATGAAGTGCTATTACACCTCAACAAAAAAGAATTCAGTAGAAGTTCTTTATCCAAAGCAGTCCATTATATTAATTACGTAGTGCACATTATGCGCTGTATATATTACGGTGCAATGAAGTATCTTACTCTTGTATTGTTACAAATCTTACTAAGAAGACTTTGAATAAAAATGACAGATTCTTCATCACATCAGGAGGCAAAAATGTTGAAATGCGTCAGTCCTTAAGGAGATTTTACTTTCTAGATATTAATATTAGGTTGTGCAGTCCCAGAAAAAAAATATAAACCAAAAATCTCACAGTACTGGCTCATAGTACACGGTAGATTTTTTTTTTTCATTATGCTCCAGGGTCATCCTGTGCTTTAACATAACACATAAAAAGAAAACCTACTAGACAGTTTGTTAAAATTTTAGAATGGTACAGAAGATGTCGTGTATCACTTTAAATCATGTCTGTTACCTTGCCTATGAACTGCCATTGGTGGAAACTAGATTTGCTCCAGTGTCTGTGTCAGTGCCAGTTTTAGCTTATATACCCTAGTAATTAAGAAACCTGTTAACCCTCTTTACTTTGACAGTGAACATTTCTTGTACTGGTCATTAGCTGTCTTTAACTTTAGCATGCTTTTCCCTGTGATGTTTCTTTTTACTCTCATGCTTCAACTTTTTTACCAACTGTTATGACCATGTTGACTGCCTGTTGCCATTTTTGTGATTCTCTCTCAGTTGGTTTTCTTATCACAGCACATTTTAAACATGTCCTTGTGTCCATTGCCCAAATACATTTTGTGGGAATCTTATGCTACAATGATACATCTGGATTTCATTTTAATATACTGTTAATTAAAAAAAGCACCAATTGCTATGGGTGGTTGTGCAATAACATGAATTAATTAATTTTTAACTAGCAAGGCTAATGTTTTGGTGTGATTTTGGACTTTTCCTGGATATAGTTGCAAACATTCTGCCATGAGAGCTCATACAACAGCTCTCCAAAATTGGTTCTAGATCATTTTAAATCCAAAGTGTTGTAAATGGTTTGGCCCTCACTCCAGAGAACTTTAACTCCAAATTATGAAAGCAAGTATAATTGGGTTATACATTTCATATTTTATTTTATATTTTATATATATACTTTGTTTTGGTATTTTTTTCTCACAGCTCTATGAAACTGTGTAGCATTTACACATTCTTGCCGGCTTTCTTGTGACATTCCACAGCCATGCATGCTAGGTTAATTGGTGACACTAAACTGGTTAGCTCTGAGCAAGTATTTGTGTATTCTGTGATGGACTGATGTCCTTCAATGCGTGTTTTTGCCTTGTTCATTGTGTGGCTTCTGTGGCCTGGAACATCAAATAAGAGATTCCACAAACTTGTTGTTAACAGTAATAGAAAAATCAGCATAGCAGAGTATCTCAATACTTTTCTTTAAAACATGTCATTAATGCACTGAGAATAGGTATCACAATTATTTTTTTTTTGCCATCAATATGAAAAAAGAGGCAATGCATTTTATTTTGTATTTCAAAAACAAAATGCACTCAATTTTACCTTCCTATACATGATGTACAGCTAGTTAGTAATGCTTCAGAGCTTAAATGGCCTGTACACATTTAGGTTAAGCACTTGGGTTCAGTTTGGTTTTCAAAGAGTTACAGAAAAGATAGATGTTAATAAAAACTCAAAAATCAAGTGCTTAGCTGCACTATAAAACTGTCTTTCTTCCATGTCTCTTTCATCTTTCCTGTCACTCAAAGACAGAAGGAAAAAGTAAAAAAAAATATTACAAACACCCCAGGATTCTCTCCATTAAGCGTTTGATTAACATGGAACATTTATATGTGTTTAAGAACCCAACCTTTTTCAACAGTTGCTTATGTATGACACTTTGATAAACAATTTATTGGGAAAACAGCATGTTAGAAATCAAATGACATATGGCAAATCTAGGACTATACATACAGTTGGTTTAGCCCAGAGAATTTTAAATAAGATTGTTCAGATGATTAAAATCTTCTTCCATAATTAAAAAAGATTAAATCGGAAAAATTGAGCCATGGGTTTGATAGACTAACATATTTTTGCCTAAAGAGATAAGATTTAAAATTTAACTTTAGTCATATGAGAATGGAGATATTACATTGTAATTCCTAAAAAACTGAATTCCAGTTATGAAAATATTACAAAAATTAAACACAATCATATTACTGTATTTTGACCCAGTAATCGGGATATTATTGTATCGTGGTGTCACTGGCAGTTGTCACTCTTTGTATCTACTGCTTTATATTTGAATGTGGTTGGCTGTTGATCTTGTCTTTAATAAGAAAAAGAGAAGGTATTATGTATCTGAAAAGATATCATTGACAGAAAAAGGGTACTACATTGATTTCATCTCACAAAGAAATAGAAACAGCATATAAAATAATTAGGCTAACCAGAAGCACATAACAGATGACATTATAACTTGGTACTGGTGGAAGAGGTATTGAAACTGAAAATGTTCCAGGCATGCAAAGAGACAGAAGTAAATTAAGATGCATGAAAAAGCACTCTGAAGCTTTCTGAGGGATCAGCAAGAAATGAGTAGAAAGCAGAAGAAAGATTGGAGGCATTTCTGATACAAGATGGAAACATTAAAGAGGTATAATACTGTTGGGTTTCAAATAGACATTTCATTCTTCACTTCTAGGTGAAAGTATCTCCTACTTTCAGGAAAAATCATCCCTTTTCTTTAGTTCTAAAACATTGTACTTGGATCTGTAATTGCCACTCAATACTGGAATACTCCTATTCACTACAAATTTAGCTAATGATTAGTATTATGAAGGATTCGTGATCATAATAGCAAGATTAGTTTACTATTTGGGTAAGTAGGCTGTAATTATGTCTAAAGTAAAAAGTGCAGTTTACAAAAGTAAATAATCAATCAGGAGGTTACATGAATAAAGGCTGAAGACCAAGAATGAGATTGGAAAATCTGAAGTAACTAATAACATATGGTAAGAGGTCACTTGAGGCAACAAAGAAATATGGATATCCAGAGTATGACATTTAAATACAGAAGCCTTAGACCATAAAAAATATTCAGAAAATAAAAGAAAATGGCAGCTAAACATGCTAAACTGTGCAGAATACAGAAGGAAGTACTGTCCAATAAACAAGACAGAAGCTTTGTGAGAGTTGTTTGGGAAACATAATGTACTGTATTAATTGCAAATCATTAAGGCAAATATGTAACATATGTAACATACAATAGATACAAAATAAAAATACTTAAAAAAAAAACAAACAAAAAAAAAAACTACAATTCATTTTCAGGGTATAAACTTTCTTGGAAGTGACCACTGCTGGATTAGTACCATTATCGCTTAATGTGTGCAACAAGCTGCTGGAGATTTTACAAGTCCACAGTGGCCAGTATACTATTCTATAGTATGTTGGGGGAGTAAGCGATTCTGAGGTATTGTATTTATGTTATAGTTGACACTTTTTTCTTTGGGACACAAAGTGAGTCAGAAGCACAAACAGAACCTCCAGACTTGTTGTTTAGTGTCCATTTCCCTAGCAACTTGGCAACACTACCATGAAGGTTTGCACCTACTCAACAACAAAATTCCAGCATGCCGTGACATTCCAACACAGCTTTATCAAGGATGAGCAACTGTATGTCATTTGTGTTAACTTATCTTGAATGAATGCAAAACTGATTGTTTATTTTTCACTTCAGTTGAAGCTTTATATGTTGTTTACTATTAAAATTCCAGTAGAAGACACTACAGGTTTTCCATTCTAATAAACCACTCTATATGTCACTTTTACAGTATATTACACTGTCATTTCAGTGATTGTGGTCTGTCTGTTTGCAGAACCCTTCTCATCCTTTTTAGACCTCTCTTATCAGAAGTGTCTGACCACACTAGTGCTTCTGACACCAATTATAATTTTGCAACAATTGCTTCCAAGTTTGCAGTATTTGACCATTCTTTAACCAAAGTGCACACATATTGTTTTACTAAATATACTGTTTGATGTTATTACAAACTTGTTGTCTATTTCAAAGAATGCTTTGCATGTCAGATACTTTAAAATAAATGGAATGTGCATTCACATGATTTCACAAGTATCATAAATAATTCTAATAATTTGTAATTGCAAAATACTGCATAATTTGCATTTCTTGTTTTGTTAATATAAAAATAAACATTCCAAAATATTTAAAGTCATTATTTTTAATTATATTAAAACATTAGTTTCAGTCATGTCTTTAGCTAGTAGTTTCTTTTCGAAATTATATTTTCACATTTTTATAGTTATGTTAGAAAGATGCTCTATACTCTAGGCAGGGTAACCCTTGCTGAGAAGGTTGTGGTTACCTCCATTTTCTCCTACTCTGGTGTTGCACCTCATGGGAAGACGGAGATAAGAGTGGAGATGCTCATGATTTTTCCAGCTGGTCATTGCATGAATGGCTCTTGCTCCAACAGACAAGAAGACCACCTCCATGAAACTGCAAGCCACAGAGATGAAGCCTAAACCTACATTTATGTTATAAACTTGAATAAAGCATAAGAAAATGTATCACAAGAGTCTTGTAGTAGGTGCTGTGAGATTAGAAGCTGATAGAGATGCTGGCTATCTATATAAAAATGATAATGTCTGTCCATCACCAACACCCATAATTAAAGGAAGCTTGCTCCCAGGTAAAAACAGGTCAGTTCTGGCTGAATTGTCAAGTATATTTGAGCAATCACTGAAGCCAAAAAGCAATGCCTAAAGAGCATGGCAGGCTTGAAAAAATAAATCACCTTAACAGTAAAAGGCAAGATTAGAAAGAGAAGCTGCAGCAAAGCTTGCAAGGAGAACAATTATAACTAATGAAAAAGCGTGCAGTAGACATAAAAGTAAAACAGCAGCACATAAATTATGACATACAAATAATGATTACGTGTTAATATCCAGAACTGATTTGTCACCTACAGATACAGATTTAAGTTTCATATTAATCTCCTGTGTTTGGAAATCTGTCTATGACTTATTGTGGTCTGGGACAGCTTGTTTAAATACATTCTTGATACTGAGTTTGATCATCAATGGTGCTGGATTCTGCAATCCTGTTTCTTATTTGAAATGTTTATGAATCTCATGGACAGGATATCAAGATACACTTGAGTTTCTGGAAATATGTTGTTTTGGGACTTGAGGATGTTTGACTTTCTTATCTCTAACCACATTGAGAATTTTGTTACTAAATGTAATCCAGAAGTGGCTACATAACCTGTGTGTGGATGGTATGACTTTAAAGCCACTTGACTTGACTTGATTTGAACTGCATGTCACTGATTAGAAAACATAAATAAAGCAATCTAAAAAGGTCAGTTCATGTTGGACACAATTACTCTATGGTAAGTGGCATGTATTACTTGATTTCTATAAATATTTTACAAATTTTATTATGCTTGATTAAATCAGTAAAATCAATATATGTTAGGAACCATGCAATTAAAAAGTATGTTTCTTACTGCTTTTGCAATTTTTACTGTAACCTTTTCTTTCGTTTTCTCAACATTCTAATTCATAAAGAACAGAAATAACCGAGATCTGAATTCTGAAAGTAAATAAAACACATGCTTCCTTGTCAACAGTTTAATATTTCTTCCCTGTACATGTTTGGCATAATTTGCCTGATGTGTTTTTAGGTTACTACATACAATTTTAGGCAAAGTACAGTTTTGCTGGTTTTCAGCAGACATTACTATATTTTCATACTAGACCTTCTGAGTAGCTTGTATATATTCTTGTAGCTCCAAGAAATTAAATTATAAAGAATTCAAATTCACGGGTAGGGTCTATTCTTTAAATTAGGACCATTAAAATTAAATAACAATTTCTGATCATTTTAATGACCTTCCACATTCAAAGATACTTCTTTTTAACTTACAACTCATTTGAAGTGGTGTACATTCAAACCCTGTACAACCCCACATTAATACATTGTTCTGTTTTGTTTTGTAGGATGTACATAGAACATTAGAACAATCTAGATGAGAACAGACCATTCAGCCCAACAAAGCTCGCCAGTCCCATCCACTTAATTCTTCTAAAAAAACTTCAAGTCTAGTTTTAAAAGTCCCTAAAGTCTTACTGTCTACCACGCAACTGGGTAGCTTATACCAAGTGTCTATGGTTCTCTGTGTAAAGAAAATATTCCTAATGTTTGTGCAAAATTTGCCCTTAGCAAGTTTACAACTGTCTCCCTGTGTTCTCGATGAACTCATTTTAAAGTAATAGTCTTGATCCACTGTACTAATTCCCTTCATAATTTTAAACACTTCAGTTATGTCACCTCTTAATCTTCTTTTGCTTAAAATGAAAAGGCTCAGCTCTTTTAATCTTTCTTCATAATTCATCCCTTGTAGCCCTGGAATGAGCATAGTTACTCTTTTCTGGACCTCTTCTAGTACTGCTATGTCCTTTTTAGAGCCTGGAGACCAAAACCGCACACAGTACTCCAGATGAGGGCTCATCAGTCTTGAGCATAACCTCTTTAGACTTGTACTCTACATATTGTGCTATATAACGTAACATTTTGTTTGCCTTCTTAATGGCGTCTGAACACTGTCTGGAAGTTGATAGCTTACAGTCAACTACTACTCCTAAAACCTTCTTATAACTGTAAATTTAAATCACTCAAGCACGTAACTTTAAATCACTCTCTAATAATATATCAGATAAGTTGGGGCTATTGTGGTCATGGATACACAAATATCTAGAAGAAGGATGGTGCCAAATGAATCACATCCCATGTTATCAACTTGTTCACAATAATCCCACTTCCCGGGTGTTTTGCTTATTTTATATCTTGGTTAAATATGTGGAGGGTGGACGACCAGCTGGCCTAGGCCACTCTGACATTCACGATGCAGAAACTGATTACCATCAGACTTAACCATTTGATTTGTTCCTTTTTGCCTTGTGACTATGGCACTCCAGAGGTTTATTTTTGTCTTATGGTCATCATATGAGTTTTTTGTTTTCCTCTCCTCTGTGCCAGCTGGTCAAACAATTACATTCAGGAATCAAGAACTACATCTACATCCTAAATCAACTGAAACCACTATGAACTGTTTTATTTGCTTTTCTATTTTTTCATTAACTTTAATAACATCAAACTGTTTCTACTCAATGGGTTGTTATGTACAAATGCCTAAGTAAAATGTAGATGTATATTGTATATATTCATTATTATATATATTAATTAGATCTGGCTGCTTTATATATTTAATTTAATATTGTTTTTTATCAGTATGCTGCTGGAGTATGTGAATGTCCCCTTGGGGATTAATAAAGTATCTATCTATCTATCTATCTATCTATCTATCTATCTATCTATCTATCTATCTATCTATCTATCTATCTATCTATCTATCTATCTATCTATCTATCTATCTATCTATCTATCTATCTATCTATCTATCTATCTATCTATCGTCAACCTTAATGAATAAATATTTTAATTAGAAAACCTTTTTCTGATAAGAGTGGTTTGTTTTGCACTTTAGTGGTTAAATACCTGGTTGATTTTGTATTTAGTATACTTACATTTATTATAAATGATCATATTATTAATTAATGATTATAATCCAAATAAATGTAGCATATCTAAGTTTTTTAATTAATCTGTGGAAAGCACCTTGAGTTGCATGTAAACGTATTATAAGGTGTGCTATAGTATTATTATTTATTTTTGTTCACATAGTCTTTTTTAGTGACAAACTGTTTTCTTTTCTTTACTGGTCTTAGAATTTCCCCCTCTGTGTTCTATTTGTGAGAAACTGTGTGATGACATGTGATTTACTAGAACATATCAGTGAGTTTTTGTCATATTTTCCCATTTGTCTGTAAAACAGGCCACACTCACAATATTTCAAACTTTTCTGTTGCATCATTACAACTAAATGTGCTATTGCCTAAATACCTTTGTGCAGGAGCAAATGAGATGCTGTAAAATGTATTCAGAGGTGCAGTTTTACTTTACCAGCCCTGAATGCAGTCTTTGATATGTTGAAAAAGACCAACTGACAGAAGGTATTTCTTTGACTTATTATACTTAAATTCTCTTTAAATCATAGGTTCAGGAGTAAATTTGCAACTCATACCTGCTCTTTTCTTTCCCAATAATCAAAATAGTGATCACCCCAGAGTCTATATAACAACAAATATCACTTTATCATTCCATCTGTTTTTCAATAGATAATGAGCAGTGTTATTTTAAAAACAATTTGTTATACTCTCACATTCATACCCCACATATTTTTACCTTTGCCTACTGGTACTGAGGACTTTTTGTGACCCAATTGAACTTGTTGACCCTCCAGCAGATTCCATAGATGACCGGTTCCAGCTTTCTCCTGACATTTGCTGTAGCTTGCTGCTAAGCTCACTGATGATACTGGCCTTCATACTAGAGAGTGGAGGTCCTTTTCCTGGTGGTTGGAAGTAGGGGCTGGGTGTCTGATCATCTCCTGGCTGTGGCCCCCACAACTGCTTGCGCTCAGGCGTCTTTGGACGATCACCAAATAGCCCTGGATTTGTTGTTACTGTCCCTTCAGAGGAGGAGTCTCTTCGTGTGGCAGATTCGTTTGTGTCTGTTGGAGAGTGACGGATTGCTGATAGAGGCCTTCCAAGGCCATAAGGCCTGGAACGCAATTTCTGGGGATGTGTTGGAAAAGGAGGCTTGTCTAGCTCAAACGACTGTCCATCCAGGTAAGCAATATATGTATCTAGTAATTCACTGCCACCAGTGCTTCCACCAGTGCTTCCTAGACCTTCAATCGAGAGACTAGAGAGAGTGGACACGCTGCTAGTATTCTCCAAGTGGTGGTCACTACTACTTCGACTGTCTACTTCTTCAATTCCAGAATCTGTTACTGTGTCCATAGGGTCTGAAGGTGGAATTCTAATAGAGCAAACTACATCAGAGAAGTTCACATGTGCTCCTCTCTCTGAGGATGATGGTGGACGAATTGGGGGTGACGCTGGTGTAGAGGAAGCTGAGGTTCCCATGTGTGTAGATACAGGTGGTGTTGCAGCTGTGGTTGAAATAACAGCAGAAGCAGAACAAGATGGGCCAGCCTGGGTGAGGTTAGCCACCTCACTGTCATATGAGGTCAAGCTTGAGGTGGTAGAATCAGCTGTTTGTGGGGTGGGTGGGCAGGAAGGTGAAGGAAGAGGTGGTTGACTATTATTTATGGCATCCCGGGATAAGGGAAGTGTTAAGGGTAGGGGAGGAGGTGGAGGAATAGTAGGTGCCAAGTTCCCCAACCCAGGCAAGCAAGATAAGTTGGTGTGAGAGGTCTGAGAAAGTGATGAGGACATTTGTGTCTGCCTTTCTCTTTCTAGTCCAACATTCCCAGATTTGTCATGGCTGTTGCTAAAACTGTTTACTCCTCCACCTCTGTCAAAACTGTTGGCAAATTCCAAAGGAGGTGGCAAAGGGTCTGCAAAAAC
Organism: Erpetoichthys calabaricus; assembly: GCF_900747795.2. Taxonomy (NCBI): domain Eukaryota; kingdom Metazoa; phylum Chordata; class Cladistia; order Polypteriformes; family Polypteridae; genus Erpetoichthys; species Erpetoichthys calabaricus. Next base: position 93,847,757 of record NC_041404.2, read on the forward strand.
AAATTCATCATCAACATCAACAGATGGAGCTGGCGGAGGTAGAACAAGAAGCCCTAGACCTGTATCAGAAACTCCTTCTTCTATAAATCCATTGTTGGAGTATGAGGGCCTCCTCCCACTTTGCACTGCAGGAAATCCTTTTTCAGAAGTGTTGGTTTGTATTATAGGCCCTCGATCCATATGGGTAGAGCCGTCAGGTGCTGTGTGATGCTGTCTTTGCTGCTGGTGGGTGTCTGGATCTTCAGAAAAGCGAACTCTATATTCAACCCTGCTATCACGTTCCTTTTCTACTGATCCTGCTCCGTCAATATCTGTGCTGTCCCTTCTTTCTCCTTCTCTTCCCCATCCAGCCATTCTGTCCTTCCCAAAGAATCTTGGTGATGGTGGTCTTGTAGTAGTAGACACATTACTGCCAGCATGAGACATTGCAGTTGATGATATGGAAGAAGCAGACACCATGTAGGAAGGTGGGGTAGACCCCAATCCCACAGCTCTCTCTCTTCTCCTCCTTTCTTCAAGACTACTGTGAGAAGACTGAGAGATACCAGCTGTTGAAGACTGGTCCTTTAATGCCCTTTCCCTAGCTGCTAGTGCCAGCCCTAGTGGTGAAGATGGATCTAAGACCTTACCAGTTAAGGGGTGAATAAATGCAGTAGTTTTCTGCATGGAACGTGAAGTTGAACTTGCTCCTGATGTATTATAAAACTCTGAAGGCATAGATTTTGGCTGAGCAGGTGCAATGTATTCACTGGGAGCTGAATAGGCTGCCAGACCAAATGTAGGGGGCATACTACGTACTTGCTGAAGGTAGGTTTCTCCTGAGAACATCCCTTCATCTATAGATTTTGAAGGTCTTAATCTGGGAGTTGGTGTTAAAGGTGGCCCTTGTTCTTCTTCTGTAGAGAGGAAAAGTGAAGATTTACGACGAGCTTCTTGGAATCGCTCCCGGTCACGGCGAGCAGCCCCAACAATGGCTGCACCAAACTGACTTGTAAAATCCATGCCTTCTTGAGCTTGCAGAGCTGGCAAAGGCTCTGTCTGAGCGTCAGCTTCCATACTACTACCTTGACTGCTGCGCCCACTGCTACTTGTGGATGGGGCCTTAATAATAATTGTTGGAATGGGGATTGAACTTTTTTCCTGGCTAAGCTGAGTGATTTGCTGCTTTTTTTGTTGCTGTTGAATTTGCTGTGTTTGCTTATCTCCTTCTATTTTTGATTGCTTGACAAGCTGGCCTTTGCGACGTGATGGCTTTGAGGGCTGAGCATAAACTGCAGCTGCTGGTTGTGTCTGGACTGCTGGAGAGGTGCTACTTGCATGGCCTGAAGGTGGCCGCCCTCCACTTGTAGTAGATGTAGACACAGCAGAATGGGGAGTTTGCTGACTGCTGATTGGAGCAGGAGCATTACTGTAAGCTCGACGTAACCTTTCACGTTCTACTGGTGTGGGCTGGAATTTGCCACCTATGCTGGATTCTGGCTGATAGACACTTGGTCCTCTAATACGGGAAGGATGAGGTTTAGAATCTCCTGACTGTTGTTGAGACTGGTGAAACAAAAGAGCTTGATTTCGTCCTATTTGTTGTGCCTGCTGCTGTGAGTGTGACTGGGGTTGCTGGTGGAACTGTGCCTGCATATGATGTGAATATTGAGGAAATACATGTTGTTGATGTTGCTGTGGTTGCTGATGTTGGTGCGATGATATCTGTTGTCCTCCACCTCCTGCTCCTCCTCCAGCAGCACCACCACCGCCACCTCCTCCAGGACCTCCCCAGCCTGTTGGAGGTCCAGGAGTATAGGGTGGTTCAGGGGGTGCTGTGGTGGGAGGGGGTGGTATTTCTTCAGGGCCAGGGACAGAGAGACTACGGGCAAATTTCATTGGTGGTGGAGTGAGGAAGTGCTTCTCTTCTTCAGGAACTCCTATGTGAGAGGGAAAATACCAGATTTGAGAAAGAGAACAATTATGACAAAGCAGTTTTTAAAGAAGAAAGACAAATAGGAAGAAAATCACAAACTACCAGAAGCTACAATAAACATGGACATCTTAGAAAGCAAAAGAGAAATAAAAAAATGTAGAAAAATTACTGTAACCTCTTAAAGTTTTCCTGCCTTTGAAGTTCCAATATACTGTACATCCCCCAGCTTAATTAAGCTCTAAACATGCGACATGATAGCATATTGAAATGCTAGGTTTTAGGTGATTCAGTACACCATTTTTCTTTGGCTACAACATCTTTGACCAGATATATTTACTGTTATCTAAGATTTCATTTTTATTTGAATTTTATTGATGTTCCTTATTTATTTTCATGGGTGAATTATTCATACCAAAGGTGGAATTTGTAGAAGTATCCTACTATTTGTTTATTAATAGAGACCGAATGTGGAAGAAATCACTGAATTTTTAATTAAGTCAAAGCCATTTTTGTCCTAGGAAGATAACCTTCCCAAAGGCACAGGCTATGAAGCTTCCACATGTCAAAGACTCTGTTATTTCAGTACTTATAACAGGACAAAAAAGTAGATTGTGGGAAATAAAAATGGTTGTGACAAGAGATAATAAAGGTTAATAACAGATTAATCAGGTTTGATTTGTCTATCATTTTTAACTAACCAAATAGAAGTTTTTGAAATGTAAATTTTATGTTGACTGGAATGAAAGGTTTATTATTCTGTAACATAAATCCAAAGTCAACTAGTTTGTTTAATAGACTATACATTAAACTTACAAAGAGCCTTGCCTTAAACTTTTCAGAGTAGGTCTATTAAACTGAACAGTTTTCTCAAACCATCAACTCCAAAAAATACACATTTTAACTAACAAATTCACACTTAATGTATATTTACCTATTTCAATATTATTGTTTCTTCCCTCTAACCCACCTCCTCTGTCTGTCTTTATAACTGTTTACCAATCTGTCTGTCTGCACATCTGACAATGTGTTATTAAATGTGTGAGGAATATGGAAGAGATTAACTTTTTCATTATCAAGACATTTAATTGCTGCTGTTCATAATCAGGCTCAAGCAACATGTTAAGCTGATGTCACATTAAGGAACTTCTAGTCGTGGGGTATGTCAGAACGGTTTACCACAATTGCTGATTTTTGATGCCGGACCATGCAAATTTAAATAATCCCTGTGCATGTCTACTCTACCAACTTAATGATGACCTTTCAGCTCCACTGTGCTCATCCCTTTTTGTGACAGCCAATAACATTGTATTTACTGTATGACAGGTTAACAAGTTAGGCGAGGTCAGCCACATTCTCAGCCCTTTTTTTTTTTCCATTCCGTCATAGTACATAAAACACAAGACATCATACAGATGAGCTTCTCTTCTGTTTGTGAGGTCCATAATACCCATGTTCCTTGTTCCTTACTGCTACATGCTCTGCACTGTACTTCCGGATGAGTATTCATTGGTTGTCAGCTCTCATGCACAAAGGCCCTGCCCCTTTGACTAAAGACAAAATCAAATCTATTTGATTTTATTGGAACAAGTTGTGAACTGGTAAGAGTGAGCCACTGGACATGTGATATTACATTACACAGGAGCATGTCACTGACTGTCTCCAAATCACTTAGATTACGTAAATGAATGCTACAACTGAAAATTGCTGGAAAAGTCCCATAATGTGACATGGCTTTTACATAAGCACCAAGATTTTAATTTTTTCACTATTGAATAGAGCCTCCAAGATTTGTCAAAATATAATTAATTGTAAGAATATATTATTAAAGAACAAACTTTAAATAATTCATGCATATGCATTTTTCCATGCAAAAATATTATTTGCATTATTATTGACTACATATTTAAAATTCTGTTAATGTTTTTTAATGTATAAACTTGTGTACTGTTATTGACCCTTTGCAGTATATTAGTCTCAAGACACAGTCACATGAGTTGAGCAAATAAGTATATCACTGCATGTATGTGTCAAAAAAAAAAACTTAATTTGATTTGAAATTACATCAGACATTAATTAATTATAACAATGGAGTCGCTTTTGGTGTTTATTCAATCTTCATGCTGGTTCATCTTACTTACTGTTTGCTTTGCCTTTGTAGTTGTGCTCGTAGGTGTGGTAGGTAGAGAATTTATCAGACAGACTGATGGTGAGTGGAATGATATCCTTCTACAGGTTCTATTGAAAGGATTTTATGACTAAAAATGTTATGCAATAGTTAATTAAAAAGTGACATTTTAGAATATCAACTGAATATGTACTTTTATTAGTCAGTTACTGCTATGTAATCAACCCTAACAAAGGCCTATTTTAATATGTTACTAAAAATGTTAGGGAAAAGATCAACACTCATTTTTAGTAGGCAGAAAATCAATCAATGAATTTCTGAATGGCTGATTGGAGTTGTGGGAGATAAACATAGCAAATGTGCAGATGGTAAATACATAGCAACCTCCTTTAAAAACACCCCAAATGCCTTGACGCAGGCAGAATTATGTCTTGGGAACTCCAAAACATGGTGGTATTTAATCAAATCTGCTTTGATTGAAAGTTCCTCATCAACACTTTGCAGTGAAAAAGAATGTGACAAGTAGTGGAGTCCTAGGCGAGCACTTTTCAGAACATACTGACTGCTTTACAAAGTTAACATGTTTCAAAGGATATACTGTATTGTGCAAACAGCTCTCAAAAGACATCATATGTAGCTGTTTTTCTGAGATTAGGTTAGATTTATTATTATTTTAGACTCCTCTCTAATAAATAGGAGTATCACTGAAGCACAAGCTAGTGAACTAAAGCAGCATGATTGCGGCCAGTCGAACAGTTAAGGTAACTTCTCTTTTTTCATTTAGTTGTTGGGGAATCATTTTGTTGTGTTGTATTGTATGAGGTAGTCGGGAGTAGCAAAGAAGTATGAAAGAGTGATACAGGATATGTACAAGGAAAGTGTGACAGTATTGAGGTCTGTGATAGGAGGGATGGATGCATTCAAGGTAGAGGTGGGATTACATCAGGGATCAGCTCTGAGCCATTTCTTATTTGCAATAGTGATGGGCAGGTTGACAGACAAGATTAGAAAGAAGTCCCAGAGGACTATAATGTTTGCAGATGACATTGTGATCTGTAGCAAGAGTAGGGAGCAGGCCAAGGAGACCCTGAAGAGGTGGAGATATGTTGTAGAGAAGAGAGGAATGAAGGTCAGTAGAAACAAGACAGAATACATGTTTGTGAATGAGAGGGAGGTCAGAGGAATGGTGAGGAGAGTTGGCACAGGTGGAGGAGTTTAAAGTCTTGTTATCAACAGTACAGATTAAAGGGGAGTATGGAAGTGAGTTGAAGAAGAGAGTGCAGGAAGGGTGGAGTGGGTAGAGTGAGTGAAAGGGAAGGTCTATAAGACGGTAGTAAGTCCAGCTGTGTTATATGGGTTGGAGACTGTGGCACTGACCAAAAAACAGGAGACACAGCTGGAGGTGGCAGAGTTAAAGATGTTAAGATTTGCACTGGGTGTGACGAGGATGGACAGGATTAGAAATGAGTACATTAGAGGGTCAGCTCAAGTTGGATGGTTGGGAGACAAAGTCAGAGAGGTGAGATTGTGTTGGTTTGGACATGTGCAGAGGAGAGATGCTAGGTATACTGGGAGAAAGATGGAGCTGTCAAAAGGAAAAAAAGAAGGCCTAAGAGGATGTTTATGGATGTGGTAAGAAAAGACATGCAGGTGGTAAGGTATAACAGAGCAACATTCAGAGGACAGGAAAATATGGAGAAAGATGATCCGTTGTGGCAACCTCTAATGGGAGGAGCCGAAAGAAGAAGGTTGGTGAATTATTTTGATTTTTTTTGGATTTGATACACTTTATTAATCCCTGAGGGGAAATTGTCTTTTTGCATGATCTTTTGGGGTTTACCAGTGTACAGCTCCCCTGGGGCAATTTTCAGATGAAGGGCCTTGCTCAAGAGCCCAACAGAATAAGACCCCTTCTGGCAGTAACAAGATCTGAACTGGGAACCTTCCAGATACCAGTGCAGATCCTCAGCCACAGACCCATCACTCCGCCAATCATTATGCCTATTAAGAGATACTGAAATTAATATGGCCTATGTGATTCTGTGCATTGGCAAATCTGTGTGATTTTCAGTATTAGTTGTTTTTATTGAGTAATGTAAAATGTAATTAGGTTTACTCAGTTTCCTTAATTTGCAACACTGGTTGGACTTCACATGTCTTAATGTTGATGTCATAGTCTCAGGTTAGGTTGGTTTTTCTTTCCCATGCAGAATCCCAGTTCTATTACAGTTTATGTCTTTTTGTGATGGAGAGGTGTCTTTTTGTGCTTTTGACATAGGCAGTACATTATATCTTATACAGTATATGTTGTCTGCTGCTTCATGTTACAGGAAAAATCTAAGAACATTAAAACTTATTTCTCTCTGGTGGAATATGTTCTGCAGTCACTGTTAACAGAGCTTGGGTTATTATTTGGTGTGTGTGTGGATTTATCTTGTGGTTGGTAACAATGGTAGTTACTATGGAAACTCTTTAAACAAGTTCAAATAACTGATGACAGGAAACTCATGGCAATTCCGAGTGTTTAAAATTAACCAAAACATTACTACACCAGCACAAAAAACACGGATAAAGGTAAACTGATCTCACTTTAAAAAGTGAGGATACTTAATACAATTAAGCAAGTACAGCACAAGGACAAAGCAAAATGGAGCTAAATACACAGAAAAACAAGATAGCAAAAAACACCCCAAAACAAGTAAATATTAAGATAAAAGCCTCAGCAAAATAACTCCCACTTAGAGAGAAAAGCAAGCCTTGCCTAAATGTATTTTTTAACTAATAAAATAGAGCTCAAGTATGAAGACAAGAAGATCACTGCTAAATAGTTATTAAAACTGTCAAGCAAAAAAACAGTGGCAATGGAAAGATCAAAAATAGATTACAACATCCTTATATATCCAGATTAACAGCAGTATATATTTAGAAATACTTCTTATAAGCACATACTGCCTAGACACAGATGCTTGATAAGTCAAGCTTTATTTTTGCACATATAAATTCTATATAGTGCTCACATACACTAATAAAAAAGTATTTAAATATACAACTGTTCAATGAAGTTGGCAAGATTTACTTATGAGAATTACATTAGTGATTTACCAGGTGGTGAATCTGAATCAGTCAAAAACTGAACTAAATCATCATAACATTTACTTCTTTTAATCTAAATTAATGATTAAGAAACATAAAATGGCATTAGAAATGGACCCTGAAGATCAAGGTAAAGTCAGTGAGTTGTAAATAAAACAGCTAGGAGCTATTAAAAGACTTGTGAGTGGGCAGCCATCTGTGCTTTTATAGACTTATGAGATCAACAGATTATACAAGTAGTTACAAAGCATGTTGGTTTTAGTTACAAGCAATGGTGATACTTTTAAGCAATGATCAAACAACTTGCATGTCTAACCAGCATCAATGATCTGCTTAAATACTGTTAAAAGAGAAGAGGCCCTTTGAAATAACAAATCTTGGTCTGGAGCTGTGTAAAATAACAAACCTTGGTGTTGCATTACAAAGACTTGGACATACTGTCAACGTGCTGCAGCTAGACAGTCAGAATGACAGACAGACAGAGTGACAATTAGACTGATTTTTTTCGACTTCCTCACCAATGGATTTTTGTCGTAACATCATACCAGGGTGATGAGGATGCCCAGACAGAAAAGAAGGTCTTTCGTAGGAAACTCCTGCACCTGATTGCATAATTCCAAGGGCTGATTGATCAAAGCTGGGCTGTAAGGAAAGATGACAAATGAACAATAAAATATAGTTCCACAGTACACCCGCACTGTTAACTATGTTATATATTTGTTATTTGCTAATTTTCTGTTTGACTAAATTAACATATTGTTTAATAGTTTTCCTTTAGATAGATAGATAGATAGATAGATAGATAGATAGATAGATAGATAGATAGATAGATAGATAGATAGATACTTTATTAATCCCAAGGTGAAATTCACATATTCACATACTCCAGCAGCAGCATACTGATAAAGAAAATATTAAATTAAAGAATGATAACAATGCAGGTATACAGACAGACAATAACTTTAAATAATGTTAACGTTTACCCCCCCGGGTGGTATTGAAGAGTCGCATAGTGTGGGGGAGGAATGATCTCCTCAGTCTGTCAGTGGAGCAGGACAGTGACAGCAGTCTGTCGCTGAAACTGCTCCTCTGTCTGGTGATGATATTGTTTAGTGGATGCAGTGGATTCTCCATGATTGTCAGGAGCCTGCTCAGTGCCTGTTGCTCTGCCACGAATGTCAAATTGTCTAGCTCCGTGCCTACAATAGAGCCTGCCTTCCTCACCAGTTTGTCCAGGCGTGAGGCGTCCCTCTTCTTTATGCTGCCTTCCCAGCACACCACCATGTAGAAGAGGGCGCTCACCACAACCGTCTGATAGAACATCTGTAGCATCTTATTGCAGATATTGAAGGACGCCAGCCTTCTAAGGAAGTATAGTCGGCTCTATCCTTTCTTACACAGAGCATCAATATTGGCAGTCCAGTCCTCACCCGCAGTGGTAGTGCTGCTGCTTTGCAGTAAGGAGACTGTAGAAGACTGTGGGTTCGCTTCCCGGTTCCTCCCTGTGTGGATAGCGCTTTGAGTACTGAGAAAAGCGCTATATAAATGTTATGAATTATTATTATTATTGTTAATTTATCATCCAAGGAATAGGAATTAGGAAGTTTTTATGGTTCTTGTATTTTGTGAACTACTTAAAAAAATAAAACATTTATATACCTGAATTGTATTTTTTTAGTCAAAACTGACTGTAAATAATTTAAGGAGGAACAGTCAAGTTTTTATTTTTTTTCTTTTAATGGAGAAAAGTACTCTTTCATGCAGGACATTTCAAAAAATCATGACATAAAATGATGGAGTCATTTTCATATAAATTACCAGTGAAGAATAGCCCGTCCCTCTAATCTCTATGTTGATTCTTGGGATTTTGAGTTCTTCCACCAGCTTTGCCTATTCACTCTTTTCTGCCAATTTGTATAGGGAAGTAGCTGCAACCCTGCAATTCTTTCAGGTCTGACACAAAAAAGTACTATACACTATATCACCAGCAGCTATACCATGTGCACTTCATACACCTAAAGTTAAGCATGTTCAGGCCCAGCCAGTACTTGGATGGGAGACTATCTAGGAAAAGCTTGGGCTACAGCTGGAACAGGTGTTGGTGAGGCTAGCTGGCGGTGCTTACCTGTGATATAAAAATGGCGCCGTCCCTCAGATGAGATGCAAAACCAAGGTCCTGACTCTCTGTGGTCATAAATATCCCCAGGCATCCTTCATAAATATTAGGGTGTATTCCAATATCCAGGCTAAATTACCAACATGGCCTAATCATTCTGACCCCCTAATCATCCCTTGTCTCTAACTGGATCTCTCTCTCACCACCTAGCAGCTACTGTGTGGTAAGCGTACTGATGCAAAAATGGCTGCTGTCGCATCATCCAGGTAGATGCTACACAATAATGGTGGCAGAAGTGGCTCCCCACTCACTGAAGCACTTTGAGTAGTGAGAAAAATGCTATATAAATGTAAAGAATTATTATTATTATTATTATTATTAGAAGTATTATTATTAAAACATAGAAAGCATTATTGTTCCCCTTTAACATTAATGCAAACAACCGATTGTTAATTCACATGACCATTTTTCAAAACTTTATATGGGCTAAACTGTATAATTATGTTTACCTCTGCTGTAAAGAAACCTCGTCCTGCTGCTCTTTCACGCTTACTGGCTGATACATGGCTTCTTGATGCAGAACTTTCATTGGTGCTTATTGTTTGTTGGGCAGCAGCTAATATTTCATCCAGTTTGTCTGAAGTAAGAAGGCAGAAATACAGGAATAAAGTTAATCATATTATTGAAAGATACATTTTCCTGCACATAACGTCAGTGTTCTCTGCAGGCCAACTTGGAAGAATTTCAGGCATACACACACACACACTGAATATATTTCATATATATATAGAAATGTACTGTAAAATATGTATAAGATAAGCAGTTCTGTTCTTACTCAAGGCCATCTGATAGACAGTTCTCTTCTTCTCTGTTACCTGGGTGGAATCATAATCTGAAACAAAAATAAACATTTATTTTTGAAAATACATATTTTTGATGCTGTTTTAATATTTGATTGACTGACATCCTTTTTAATACCTATAAAATGTGAAAGACTGTTAAAGCAAAAGTTAAAATGTTTGACTTATCTTGAATTATTTTTTCCAAATCCTGCTGTAATTTTATTCTTTCAATTTCACATTTTAGTAGGATACACAGAATGTTCTTTTAGTTGTATCTCCCAAAGAAATATGTTCAAGCCCCAGCAGCCCTCATCTAACTACTATATATTTGATATAGTGGATGGATATTGTTGCATTCTTATGTTTTTTCTGATATGCATAGAAGTGAAGCAGAATACTTCTATTTAAAAAAATATAATAATGCATATATTTATAGTACTGTGCAAAAGTTTTAGGCAGGTGTGAAAAAATGCTGTAAACAAAGAATGCTTTCAGAAATATAAATAATGATTGTTTATTGTTATCAATTTACAAAATGCAAAGTGAGCGAACAATAGAAAAATCTAAATCAAATCAATACTTGGTGTTACTACCTTTTGCCTTCAAACCAGCATCAATTCTTATAGGTACACTTGCACAAAGTCAGGGATTTTGTAGGATTATAGTCAGGTGTATGATCAACCAATTATACCAAACAGGTGCTAATGATCATCAATGTCGCATGAAAGTTGAAACACAATCATTAACTGAAACAGAAACAGCTGTGTAGGAGGCTTAAAACTAGGTGAGGAACAGCCAAACTCTGCTACCAAGGTGAGGTTGTGGAAGACAGTTTCATGTCATGGCAAGATTGAGCACAGCAACAAGACACAAGGTAGTTCTACTGCATCAGCAAGGTCTCTCCCGACAAAGATTTCAAAGCAGACTGGGGTTTCAAGATGTGCTGTTCTAGCTCTTTTGAAGAAGCACAAAGAAACGGGCAACGTTGAGGATCATAGACGCAGTGGTCGGCCAAGGAAACTTAGTATAGCAGATGAAAGACACATCAAGCTTATTACCCTTCGAAATCTGAAGATGTCCAGCAGTGCCATCAGCTCAGAACTGGCAGAAACCAGTGGGACCCAGGTACAGTAATCCCTCGCTACTTCGCGGTTCACTTTTCGCGGATTCACGACTTCGCGGGTTTTTAAATACAAGTGATTGCCCGCCTATCGCGGAAGTTATGTTCCAGACCCATCAGCAACAGGAGAAAATCCGCGATATAGAAAGACCATATAAATAAACATTTTTATAGTTTAAGCCTTAAAATACCCATCCCACATGCTTTAAACACATGTAAACTTATTAAACACACTTTGTTAACACATATGATATGTGGATGTCGGGCTAAGGATATGAGTAACATCTCACTATTATAAAACATTTTAACTTCACGCAAGACAAGACAGTGAGACAGGAAAATTGGTGATGTACAGGCTTAAAATTATTGACACGCAGAGCGACAAGCAGCACAAAGCCAACACAAAGTCCACTTCTCCTTAGCGTTCATTCAGCTCCCCACCCCCTTGACAATGCAAAGTGGCAGGAGCATACTGCGCTTCCGGGGAGGGAGGGGGGGGGGGTTTGAGCGAAGGTGCGTTCAGCTCTCACACACCCACACACACACACACAAACTCCTCCTTCCGAATGCGCAGAGCGACAAGCAGGCATTTTGGCAGAAGCAGCACAAAGTCCATTTCTGCTCAGCGTGAGTTCAGCTGCCCCCCTTCACAAAGCGAGTGCAGTCACATTGAAGTCTGATCGCTGCGTGCAGTGTTGGTCTGAGGTGTTTAAGAATGTAGAAAGTGTTTAAGAGCATAGGAAGTGTTTATAAGAGCGTGGGAAAGGTTAACAAGAGAGTGAGAAAGGTTTATAAGAGTGTGGGAAGGGTTTATAAAGCCTTAAAATATGTATAAATAATAAAATAAATATAGGTCGCTACTTCGCGGATTTTCACCTATCACGGGGGACTCTGGAACGTAACCCCCGCGATAGGTGAGGGATTACTGTACACCCATCTACTGTCCGGAGAAGTCTGGCCAGAAATGGTCTTAATGGAAGAGTTGCAGCCAAAAAGCCATACCTCCGACATGGAAACAAGGCCAAGCGACTCAAGTATGCACGAAAACATAGGAACTGAGGTGCAGAAAAATGGCAGCAGGTGCTCTGGACTGATGAGTCAAAATTTGAAATATTTGGCTGTAGCAGAAGGCAGTTTGTTCGTCGAAGGGCTGGAGAGCGGTACAATAATGCGTGTCTGCAGGCAACAGTGAAGCATGGTGGAGGTTCCTTGAACATTTGGTACTGCATTTCTGCAAATGGAGTTGGAGATTTGGTTAGGATTAATGGTGTTCTCAATGCTGAGAAATATAGGCAGATACTTATCCATCATGCAATACCATCAGGGAGGCGTATGATTGGCCCCAAATTTATTCTGCAGCGGACAACGACCCCAAACATACAGCCAAAGTCATTAAGAACTATCTTCAGTGTAAAGAAGGACAAGAAGTCCTGGAAGTGATGGTATGGCCACCACAGAGCCCTGATCTCAACATCATCGAGTGTGTCTGGGATTACATGAAGAGAGAGAAGGATGTGAGGAAGCCTACATCCACAGATGATCTGTGGTTAGTTCTCCAAGATGTTTGGAACAACCTACCAGCCGAGTTCCTTCAAAAACTGTGTGCAAGTGTACCTGGAAGAACTGATGCTGTTTTGAAGGCAAAGGGTGGTCACACTAAATATTGATTTGATTTAGATTTCTCTTTTGTTCATTCACTGCATTTTATTGATTGATGAAAATAAATGATTAACACTTCCATTTTTGAAAGCATTCTTTGTTTGCAGCATTTTTCACACCTGCTTAAAACTTTTGCACAGTACTGTATGTAAAGCAAATGGGTATAACATCATGTCAGGAGATGTGTTTTGTGAAAGTTCTTAGTTATTAAAGGTGAATATAGTTTGACAAACCAGTTTGTAAGGTACTTCTGTAATATTGTCAAATGGTTTTCTGTTTACCGTCAAAACATCTTAAGTTCACCTGAGCAAATGTTTAACATAGTAAAGAGATCATAAGGAAGCTTATCCATAGTGATAACAATGCATCCTTTAATGTATTCTAATGTAACTGGTGGATTAGGCTGAATTCCATGGCCTTTATAACCACACTGTTTTTTTGGGCTCATACGAGTGGAATTCAGTTAGTCAATAAAATATGTGTTCTCAAATGTCTGCACCAATATTGTAGTTAACTGTTAGTTGACTATCCTTGTACAATCTCTTGCACTGCACAATAACTATAGGCCTATGCTGGCATCAACAGTGCTAGTGTTTTTTGGTTTGCTTGAAGTGCAGCCATTTAAATGTATTAAATGTACTAAAATGTATTAAATGTATTGTAATGCAAATATGCCTAATTATGGATGAATTAAATGATACATTTTTTCTTATTATTTGCAAAATGTTTTGTATCATCAGAGTCTAGGCAGAATGTTGACAGCCTGCTACTGTGTATATATGCACTGAAGAACATATTGTTGATTTGGTACAAAAATTGATTAATCACCCTATATACTTCAGTCTTACATATGTGTGGATGATATCATCATAGACTAATAAAACTTAATTAAATCCTCAAATTATTTATCAACTGAATCTGTGGTAATGCTTATAAACACTTCAAGGGTAGTATTAAAAATATTACAAAGGCTAAAATGATTTCAAATTTCATTTTACCTGTCAGGTAAAAATAATTATATTGTTTCTTGATCTTGCATAGCTTATGATATCTCCAATTGATAACTAACCGGAAAAACTTGAAGACAACCAACTATTGCATTTTCTTTTGTAAATTAATGATCCAGAAAGTAACTGGAAAAGACAAAATTCACAATAATTGAACATAATGAAGATGGATAGTGAGTTCAGTAATTTGGACAACTCTGCGGAGATATGAGGTGAAATTTTCTATTCCACTCACCAACCTAATAGCTAAATTTTAGAGCTTTTATGTTTGCTTTCTGTTTGTATTTAAAAATCTGTGGTTCAAATATTATATTGTGTTTAATAATAGCACCTATAAATTAACAAAAGGAAAGGAAGAAGCATGTTCAGTGTGCAGTACAGCAGAAAGAAACAGAAATGAGAGTCTTGGTTAACCAAGGTAAATAGGTATTATCTAGAGCCATCTGTGTGAGTATGGAAACTATTTATGCTTTCACAGTCAAGAAAAGCTTTTTATTATAGTTTGTGCTTGAATTGTCAGGATCCATTTTTTTTTTGCTAATAAAAAATTTTGTTTAATGAAAAATGTTCAAGTGAGCATGAGAAAGTCACTATATAAATAAATAAATTATTATTATAGATACACAAAACAAAGTTAGAGCTAAATATTCCATTAGCTTTGTGGTGAAAAGCACAAAAAGATATTATCTCGCCTATAAGTCAGCTGTGGAAAATGCACCTTACCAGGGGTACCATTTATTAAAATTGCATAAGCACAAAAAGAGGCCTTAAACATGTGTATGCAACTTTCCAGTCAAAAGTCGTGATTTATAAAAAAAAAAATATGACCAGAGAATGTGTATATATTTACAGTAACTCTGACCTATATCTGTTCTGCCCCCCCCATGCTGTTAACTATTACTATTATTTGTTGAATTTTGCTTCCCCTTTATCTTGTCATTTATCAACACACCTGTCAGTCATTTTCCACACTCACAGTGGTGTTATAAATGTCCATGAAGCTCATGTAAAGTACGTAGGTCCCATAATGAATATTTAAATACAATGCACCCCTTGTATCGCATGTAGGAACCCCTTTGTCTCTTGTTTCAGTCACGCCTGAAATGTATCTTTAAAGTATATATGTTACGGCCAAAACCCGAAGTTCAGCCAGTTCCCGAATTGACTGGCCATTTCGCATTTTGGCTGCGAGGTGTGGCCAAAGTCCGAAGTACTAGAAATGACCAGCATATATGCTACTTTGGCCAGCCATTTTGCGAAGTGGCGAGAACTCCCTGGTCAAAATCTGATGTGCTGATGTAAGACTGTCTGCTCAAGGTGCGAAGATGCTTAAAAATTTTCAGATACAGATTCAGAAGTGAGTTTTCCATTCTGCACGAGAAACTGCTCAAGGCGGGTCTTGTTCAGCAAAGCGGACGCCACTTGAGACGGTCTTCCCCTTGCCCAAACACTAACCTTAAGGTCAATAAAATAGGTCCCTGATGTTAAGTCACTATTTTATTGCTAAAATGATAACAGAAATGTGAAATCTACTTATATACCTGATCTTAATTATTGTGAAACAACCAAGTGGCGTCCGCTTTCTGAACATGAGCCGCCAAGGCTACACTCAACGCAATGGTTCTATTCAATAAGGGCGCGCACAAAAAGGCGACCTCAATTGGGCGCGGAGAATAAAGGCGCACATAAATAAAGGCGAGATTCAAAAGGGCGACCTCAATTGAGTGCCGAATAAAGGCGCCCGTAAATATAGGCGAGCTTCAAAAGGGCGACCTCAATTGAGCACCGAATAAATGCGCGTGCAAATAAAGGAGCGCTTTAAAAGGATGACCTCAATTGAGCGCCGAATAAATGCGCGCGTAAATAAAGGAGCGCTTCAAAAAGGTGACCTCAATTGAGCACAGCAAATAAAGGCGTTCGTAGATAATTTAGTTGAAATGGCTCTGGAATATGTGAAGAGCAACAAAGGTGCAGAGACACTTCGGAACGAATTAAATTAATTGTCCTTGATTATGCTAATAGACCGCATCTCGAATATCTACGTGGCATTGCACATAATCTACATCTTCAAGTGTAACTTGCTTTCACCTTTTTATACATTCAGTCATTGCCTTAATCTAATATTCTGTAATTTTGAAAACAACGAAATATGTTCAGTCATTGCCTTAATCTAATTTTCTAACCCTAACCCTAACCCAACGCAATTGCACTACTAAGTGCGCAACAAATCGCTGCTCATGCCTTTTTCCTTTCGACTTTGGCCGATCGCCCCATGCTATTTCGCAAACTGGCCGGCCAAATCCCGAAATCGAGGAAAAGATTGGACATTGGCTGATCAATTTACAGCGACATTGGCCATTTCCCGATTTGGCCGGACATTTCCCACTTTGGCCAATTTCGGGTTTTGGCCGTAACATATACACCCCTGGGTCAGGTTAGTTGTGGTACGTAGCAATCTGAACCTCTGTCTACACGCATCTCGTCATGATCCAACCGTGGAAATTAGTTGCCTTCTAAGTTTGTCTTTAAAGCTTTATTGCTTAATATATACTGTCTGCTATGTATTGCTTTGTAAATCATTATTTGTTGTTTTTGGTTGTACACATGTAAATACTTGTATGTTTCTTTTGTATATATTTCAGTTTACAATGAGGTATGTCCAGCAAAACCTTCAAGAAAGCTCAACCTTGTTGTTTTTATGTGGATGTGCTAAGTTGTTTAAGGTCTCTGCAGCAGTGCTGAACAAATGGCATGGAGTGAGGCAGAAAACTATCCATACACAACATTTAGGATTAAGTGTGAAATGACAACACCTTTGATAAAGTAGGTAAATACATACAAACCAGCTAAATGATGACACATAAGCATAATAATTAATATCACCAAACCATTATAATAATGTGCATTGTGACATGAGAAACATATTACACCACAAAATAAATATATGATGTATAGACTGTATTGTAGGTTCCTTTCACGAGGGTCAATGCTACTTATTTGCACTGAAAAACTTACTTTGGTTTTCCTTGGTTTATATTAGCTTCTGTACCAGTTGTCACTTTTCAGCGTTAGAAACCATTGTATTCGCTTGTTGTTGATAATTGACTTAAGTAAAAAACACGGGTGTGATTAGCTCCTGGCACACAGAAAGATAAAAATATCACACCCTAAAACTTATTCATATTCTAATAATTTGACATTAACATTACTTGTTTGGCACTGCTTACAAATGGTCATATTCAAATGGAACAACACGCTTGTAGGGAACAGGAGGATTTGTTTGCCTTATCAGTTGATTTAGGCTTCCAAATACCATTCTAGACTGCCCGAGATCAGGCTCTACCTCTTAATATTCAGGTTTCAGATTTTAGTAACTTATGGCTTTCTGGCAACATGCACCTATCAGAAGCAACTGACCAACAAGCCATCATGTTCGCTGTGCTAGAAGCGATAAATAACTGACAAGGAACTACATTCAGTTTATGTATGGTGTGAGTGTACAGACCAATATAAAAACACAATTTGCAGCAGTGTCCAGTTTTTGAAGCATAATTGGGTCAATTAACTGCTCTCATACTGCAGAAAGGGCACCTAGCAAAATGAAGCTGCTTTTGTTAACCATAACCAATTATATTCCATTAACGTAAAAGTCATCTATGATTCCAAGACAGGACTGACCAATTCTGTGGCCCAACTCGTGGCCCAATGCTGTGGCCCAACCCATTCCGGTGTGAGGCAGCATGTGGATGTGATGTGTCATTAGTAAAATGAACAAAAACAGGTGCAAGGTTGTATTTTCTAACAAGATGTTTTAATGAGGCTCACTTCTTGGGTGGCTTGTTTCTCTTTTGTGTCTGCAGTACCGCATCTGTGAGGACACTGTTGCTGCATAACACACTGACAACATTTAGAGAAAATGTTGGTGTGGCACAAAAGATCCCACTGGGACCAGTTACGCTGTAGTTTTCCTAAGTGGATCCTTCAACAGCACCCGTAACTGCCTCTGAACATTAAGATGTTCATGATAAAGATTTTCATTAAACATCTGACAGCTTCATATATTGACTAACGTGGTTATTTCACTCAAAGGAATATGTTAAGTGTTTTACCTTATTCCTTTTTAGTTATCATATCTTCCACATCTGTGTCTCTAGACTGCTCAGGTATAATACTGCATAACAAGGCATCTCCGATTATATATACCAGTCGCAGATCAAAATCAGAGAGCGCAGATTTATTTTTCCATGATCTCATTGCACTCACACTCTGCCAATGACAAGCTTCTAAACCTCTATGGGCTTCTTCAACTGTGCAGTCATTTTTTTTTTTTAATTTCAGGTCTGGTGTGGTTGATAGAACTCACAGCATTAATGGTAGCAGTTGCCATCAACATATTTGCACTTGTTGGTGATACCTGTGCTTAAGCAACCAAATAAAGTTTCTTTGTGTGCCTGTACTTCAGAGATGAGAATTTCTGCTTTGCAGTCTTCAAAGTTTTGCTTCTTGCCTTTCTCTTCTGTTGTTGCCATTGTCTCACTTTACATATAAATCTGTTCATTATATATGTATGAGGTTCATTAACATAGTCTATATAAGTTTGTTTCAGGGTGATGACCATGCAGGGTTTGAGGTATATTCACATACACACATTTACAAGATGATTGCTATTTATGAAGGGTAAGTTGCGTATACTTTTAAAAATTGCATTATTTTGGTATTTTCCTTTTTTTTTTTGCTGTCCGCATAGTTGCACACATGAATTCATGCTAAGGTTTATAAATGCGACCCCTGGACTATTAGTTCTGTGTGCAATATTACCTCATGTAAACATATGGCCTACCTCTGAAATAGAAGTTGCTTTCATATCAGCATAGGCAGCAATGTGTCTACAGTTTACTTGTTTTATTTTCACATGATCTTTTTTTCCCCAAATTCTTTACTTTCAATATAAAAGTAGCATCATTTGGTATTATTTTTAAACCAAAATGTACACACATTTGGTAATCTAGTGAATTATAAAAAAAAAATGTCTTCAATCGTAAGAACAATCAAGACAATGGTTCTAATTTTAGTGGACTCCATTGAAGATTCATCTATAGCAAGAACAAAGAATAACTATGCTTTGATACTAGTACTCAAGAATACATGATTAACTTCAGTTTATATTTTATAGTTTCATTTTATATTACTGTATATTGTATAATTTCCCTTCAAAATATATACTGGTATGTAAGTAAAATAACTTTTTTTTATAAAACACTGATATTTGGCTTTCCAGAAGAAAAATAAAAAAAAAACAGTTTAAAGATTAACAACACCACAGTTGTCTTCTGAGATGAAGAAAAAAAGTGTGCCCTACATAATAATTATTTCAGTTACTTTTTATTTTTAAAATTGACCAAAATTGTACTGCAAGTGTCTATGCAAAGTGCATTGTAAATATGGACATATAGTTTTTAGTTTATTGAACTGTGGTTTCAACCAACGACAAAAAGAACATTTGAACAAAAATAAACTAATTTGAATGAACAAACTATTTGGAAGTCATATATATATATACATATATATATATATATATATATATATATATATATATATATATATATATATATATTACATTCATGATATTCGTAGTCTGAATCACAATCTGATTGTATGGGTGGTTACCTACCAGGGGGTGCAGTGAGTGTGTATGCCTGATGAGACCAGAATTAGGGCGAAACACGTGTCGCATACTCTTTGCATTATTTGACAGTAAATTATGCAACATTCCATGATCTGCTTCTTGCAACTGAAAAGGGCACCGTGGCGGATGTTTGCCGACTTGCAGACCAACCACAAGCGTTACCTGGTAGGTAACCACCCATAATGAATGTCATGAATGTAATTACCCCGATCGACATGCTGTCAAATAAACGAACCATACGCCGTGGCGCAGCATAAAGGGGCTTCGTCTCTGACACTGACGTCCAAGGTTCGATCCCGAGAGGGGAGCAGTAGAGTGTGTACGCCCAGAATTATTTGATAGTAAACTATGCAATATATATATATATATATATATATATATATAGAAGGCAAATCTTACCTGTCTTCTTTTTCCATGGGGAGGCTGGAATAATAAAAAAGAAGCAATCAAGCAATGAAAATAAAGAATTAAGTTAAGTGTATTCTTTCTATACAGCTAAAACCTAAAATATTATTTAAGTAATTTTGATTTTAAAAATATAATTAAAATATTATATGTTTTTTATAATTTGTAATAGCTCTGGCTATGATAAAAGTGTAAACTTTCTGTTCACACTCATTATTTTACTATATACTACTGTTAATTATCAAATAATAGAAGGCAGAAAGAAAGACACATGTTTTTCCATACAAGAATGACAGACACATGTTATAGCATCAAATTAAAAAAACAACATACAGAGACACAGAGTAAGAGAGCTATATATAGGAGCATATTTGTCAAACAAAGTTTTTCAATATTTGCATCATTCTGTGGGCTATAATATAATGCATTCAGATTGGTTTCATTGTCTTTTGTGTCAGAATTAACAAAAAAACATCTCAAAAGGTATTTCACAAATCTGAAAGATGCATATATGTATTTCATGATCTTGAAACAACCTGACACTGTAGTTGGCTAGTGTTCCGTGTCAGTGTTTTGAAACTACAAGAAAGTTAGGCACAATAGCAATACATTTAATCTAGGCTCAGATGAAATGCCATGACATTAAACAGCAACTTATCAAAAAAAAGTTCCATTTGCCTAATCTTCACCCACTCTGAGCAGATGTGATGACTCTGCATATAAACTGTTGCATTCTTACTGTTATTATTTATTCTTCAGGAGAAATGAAGAGCAAAGCAGAACCTGGACCAATTAAATAAATAAATCATAAAACTGAAAAGCAACTTCATGTATCACAGACTACCTAAAATATTACCTGAATCAAACCATATCTGTTATGCATTCCTAATGCAGAATTTCAACTTCAAGTGTGCCAGGTGATTTTACATTCATAACTAATCTAAATCAAAATAGATTTCTTTTTCACTTGTACCTGGCCTCTTCTTTGAATGGTTGCCTGGGTCATGTCATCACCTGCTGGTCCTTTGGCATCTAAACTCAAGTCCTGTCTTCTGTCCAGAGTGCAATAAGCAAGCTATTACTAAGCAGATCTATAGGAACTTCTTTAAGTGTCTAACATAAATTCTCTTTTTAATAAGCTCAAATGAACTAAAAGCTTGAGTGAGAACGCAGATGCATTCACAAACTGCATAAAATTAGGATAATTAGAATAATTCCAGTAATTTCTAATTTAACACATCCTTTTATTGACCTGTGTGAATGTCAAAGCACTTCTGGTTTGAACCTTGCCATAAACCATAAAATTGGTTCCTCTGACAGTTCAAGGTTATTTTGCTAAAGAATATCTCAAAATGACAGAGATGGACATTTCACAGCTATTTTTCATTATATTAATAACTGCACTGCAATCAAAAATTACAACAGGGAATGCTATTTCAAATAACTTAAAACTTTGATTTGTTGCAGTGAGTTTGTGTTTTGAAAAACAAAAAAATTAAAAATTAAATATGAAATATAGTAAACCTAAAAATAATAATACAGCTTACTACATATAAAAACAGATGAACATTTTAAAAATGCTGACATATGGACTCAGACAAAAGCATTCAAAATCAAGAAGTGGCTTTCTTGCATGGAAATGCACACATAATATACTGAGATACACACATATAGAAACACATACACATAGAGGTTGTCCTAGACAGAGTAGGTATTCAGGACATACCTTTTTCCACTATTGAAATCCATGCAGCAAAAAATAAAATAATAAACATTTTTATTAATAACCAGTTATTGAATAAAAGTTATTAATGGTTACTCAGTACGTTTTGTGTTTCATAGAGAAATTAAAAAAAGGAATTTCTTTGAAAACAAAGGCACGGAAGGGTATCACTGGGCAAATAAATCCGATGTCAAATAAGATTTATTAAAACAAAGGGCAGGGGCTTTCAGTGCAGATTAGTCTAACTGCAGAAAAGGTATAGGAAGTTGTGCAAAAATTACTACAGTTTAAGAAAAGAAGAGATTATATATTTAAATAAAATCTCAACGAAATATTACACATGTAAGTTAATTTTATGTAAGAGAGAAGGAACACTATGATTATAAGGGTGAATTGCTAAGAAGCAGGGAGGGAGGGTGGTTAACAAGACGGATGTCATCTCAGAAGAGCTGATAAAGGCAAGATTAATTTCAAAGAGAAAGGGCAAAGCAAAAGGTTACAAGGGAGGGTACAGTTCATTTCAAAGAGGGGAGGCTGGGGTACCTGGTGTTGGTAGGATTATAAGAACAGCAAGAACTGGCTGGGAACCTGCAGATATTTGTGACCTGCAAAAGTTCAAGGGGCCATGTTACCTGAATCACATACGTCGTGTATGAGAGGTTTGGAGCTGGGCTGAAACAATTTAATAGAGAAAGTACAGTGAGAGGCATTCTAGAAAAAAAGTAAGGAGCCTATCTGTTATTGATTAACACACAAAAGTAGGTCTTGCCAATGTTCTCAAGCCGGCAGGAGTATGATTGGTCATCATTTAGCAGCCAGAAATTACAAGCTAGTAATTTCTGATTTTCTCTGTTCTAATAATCCCAAACAAATGACTATAAAGAAACTTACTTTCAAACATGTGCCCATATTTATCAAACGTCTCAGAGCAGGAAAATGGTCCTAAATGATTCAAAAATCTCAAAGAGACACAAATTTACCCTTACTCTTAGGAGTATACTATGAGTGAAAGCATTTTATCAATTTTTCAAATTTCTGAGAATACTCCTAACTTCACAAGGCTTTAGGAAAGCTCATGAACACCCTTACAATGTATGACGCAACATGCAGAGGTAATATTAAAGCAACCTGCATTCATGCAAATCGGCACACAAATAAAGATCATTTCTCCAAGTGTGGATAATCATGCATATGTGAATCACAAGCAATATGACAATATCAAAACAAATGTGGTCATAGATGCAAACTATATTATAGTAGCTAGCATATTACCATGAAGATAGGCAGAGCAGGATGGGTTATTGACAGAAAAATGTCACACAGGTACATTCAGCTCTGCCTTCTATGAACCCTGGGAACATTTGTATTACACTTTACAAGCCGAAGAAGGTTCAAGAAGGCAAGCGGAGACTCCTGGGCATTGGATTTATAGAGCCTCGCAGAAGATACTGTAAGTGGGTAGCACAGACAAATGCATGGCGTGCAAATCTGGAAGACATTTGGGAACACTGGAAGAGTGAAGGTGACCTCAGAAACAGTGCTAGAATAGCAATGGCTAGTTTCAGTACCTGTTACTTAATGAGGCATTTCCCTTGGCTATAACAGCGGGAAGATGATTCTTTTGAAAGTACGGCTGTAGCTCATTCCTTGTTAAACAAACATAGCCATAATCAGGCTTGACTCTCATTCTGCATGTGTGTCTTAACCTTTCTGTGTCACTGGTCATTACAGTATTATTCTTGATGTTATTGCCAAGTGACAACAATTATATGCAGGTTAGTGCAATATCCTCCAATATTATATTTTCCTTATATACTTTGAATATTATAATAATAACAATAAAATTATTCTTATTACTATCTTTGCGGAGAAGCCTTAGCATTAGTATCAGATGTTATTCCTTCTCAAAGCATAAACTCCTATTCTTGGCTGGGAGTGGATATTGGATGCTTCATAACTACTTCTAATGGGGTAGGACAAATTCTTACCCTAGGAATAGTTTTAGTCAAATTCCTAGGAGTAATTCTGAGACGCTTGATAAATACAGAGACTGATTCATCCACTGATTTATCTTTTGAGGTGTATGAAAGCTACACATGTTCTAGGCTGATTTAGACATATCTCACACTAGCTACCAGATGTCTGAAGCCACTCTACTTCTGAGGTGAGAAGTCAACATCCATTCTAATACTTACCCATCTCTTCAAGCTCTGAGGTCATTGATTTGGAGCGCAGTGCAATTGCTGGTGGTGTCAGCCTCTTTGTTTGTTGGGGGACTGAAAGAAAGCAGACAGTTAATTTCAAAGGTAAATGCTTTTTTATTCTCTGGGTTCACTTATTTAATGCCTCTAGGTATCAGTTGAGGTCTATATCATAAGAAAAAGATCTGAAAATAATCAGGTGATTATACCATATCCCAATTCAACAATCTTGAAAAACAAATGACCATAAAGTGCTGGATGAATTAAAGTTATTTTACACCATGATATTTGGTTTTCTGTGTTACATGTAAATTCTTTTTGGAGTGTAACAACCAACTTCAGGTTGACTATTTAAAGTATTTTTAAAACTGTTGAAAGTCGACAGTGCCAAGACTATTTTTTATTCAAGCCAGACCATTTAGTAGTATGCAAGATTGATGTTTTCTGTTATTACTTTGAAACAGTAAACATTTAATGCTGATGTGTTTGATGGTACTGCTGGATGCCACTGAAACATTAAATATGAAGCAAACAAAATTTACTAAAAAACAGAGGGAAACTGTCTTTGAATAGTTAAATATCTGAATATTTATTTTGCTTTGATTGTAAACAGTAAAGTTTTTTGGTAAAAAATACATTAAAATAAAAGCAGGAAGAACATCCACTAAAAGCATTATAATTTCAAATGTAGCACAAACAGCATTTTGACCATTCAAAAGTATAACAAAAAGTGATTATAAAAATTGTCCCATTGTTCCAGGGCTCCAAGATGGCTGCAGTTCGGTATTGCAGGTGTCTATACTAATAACACAGTGGGAGAAGTAAGCTCTTCTTTGGTGCCACATACTTCTACCTACATGAAAACACAGATGACTTGGCAACATGTATTTGCCGCAACAGAATATTTGTAGCTTTTATTTCTTCTTATTTGTTTAGGAGATATATTTAGTTGAGTGCATAACAAAACCTTAATTAAAAGCTGACCAAATTGAAAATTTTGCTAACCAAACACGCTTTGGTAATGTACTGTATTTCTGGTACATTGCTGGTCAGAGATCAGCAATGCTAATGCTATGAAATTTTCTAGTCAAAACTAATTGACTTCTTTCCATTTGCTGTGTTCTAAAAGATGAGTCATCATCTCTTATATATATTTCTCTTCTGGTTCGTCCTGCTTCCACATCAAAACCGGTCCCGCCCACATGCAGCCGACACGGCATTTCTCGATTCCTATTCGTCGTCTTCCATGTCATGCACTGTACTGGCCTGCTGAGCGTAATCCATCCAACAAGTACTCGAGGTGCTCCCACAACGGTAAAGTAGCTTTACCACCTTTGCAGGAGCCACCTGTGTCTTTACAACAGCTTCTTACACAGCAAACATCAGAAACTAAAAATTATTGTGAACATATTTGAGAATACAACTCTTCTCTAGCGTTTGCTTCTATGGGTGCATAGATAACTCAACCTCCTGGCCATGGACCATACTGTTTTAAAATACACGGGCAAATTTATCACCAAATCTCTCCACTATACGCTAACACTTCTACCTCTCCAGGATATGGACAGTTGTATGTTTTTGACACAGCACAAGCTACTAAAGTATGCTTACAAAATAAAACAAATTCTGCATGCAGCAAAAATGTACTTCTCTAGCTAGATTCCATGCTAAGAACCATCAACCCATTCGCTAAATCAAAGAAACACATGCATGAAATTGCTCATTCCAGTCCAAGAGCATCTGTACGAATGGTTTTCAAGGAAAATCCTGGGCAGGATTTACGACGATACAATGCCCCGACATTGCAGCGATTTTCGTCGGAGAAGATGGCGAAACGCCTGCCAAAAGGGACATTTGCATCTATCCCATAGGCAACTCCTGTAGACAGATTTCCACGCTCAATATGAATTGTGATCCTATGGTTTACCCACTTTTATTCCCTTACAGAGACATTGGCTGGCACAAAGATTTACAACATGTTCCCGATAAAAGAAGCGCCAAGCGAATAAGGCTTACTCAATGCCAATTTTACGCGTACAGATTAGCAATGAGGAATACATTTAGTATTTTGCACTCCAGTGGCAAACTATTCCAACAGTACGTCGTAGATGTGTATGTTAAAACAGAGGGCGCGCGTCTCAACTATCTCAGATTACATCAACAAGATCTGCGAGTGGAACTATAAGACGCACTGCAAGCAAACACTGAAAATAACAACGTACGTGTAGGCAAAATGATCATATTTCCATCCACATTTCCAGGAAGTCCAAGATACATGCAACAAAACTATCAGGATGCCATGGTCATAGTACGTAAATTCGGAAAGCCTGATTTATTTATCACTTTCACATGTAATCCTGCTTGGCCAGAAATTCTACATGCACACTGCGTCTTCCAAGAAGTATGTATTTCTTCTAGATTTCTGAATTCCTTTCTCACCGTTTTCCGTTCCTATTCTTACACCGCCGTATGCTACGGCGGGCGTTGGCTAGTTATCTATATTGTAATTATTAAAGCAGTTAGTAATTTAATACCAAATGTTCTGAAATTTAAAAAACATCAAAACCAAAGGATAAAGCTTACTCACACTTAAAAAATAGTTTTTTGCCTAGTAAAATTTTAGTGACTCTTAAATTTTATCTTAAATAGATTAATAAGTAATTGCACTCAAAAAATGTGGTAAGTGGCAGCACTGACCCAATGTATTACTGGTCATTTCATTGCTTATTTAAGCATGGTTTATATCCTGCTCTGTGATGAGACAGAATCTCTGTGTTTACTGTGAATGGTGAAAGGTCCAAGTGATAATAACTGAACCAGACTTGTAGTCAGTGCCAGGCAAAGCCAAAGTCGACTCATGTCAAGGCCATATTTGTACCAGCAATTCAGGCTAAATCATAAGTATGATGACAAGTGTGACATGACCTGTAATTTGTGTTGCACCAATAATAAATGGGAAAAATAAACATAAATTAATTTCCTCCTAAACGAGTTTCAAACAATACAAACTGTGAAAAATAATGCATATTATGACATGCTTGTTTTAGCCACACTAGAACTGTGATCATGCAGATCTGGCAGGCTTGCATTTTGATACGTTCTGCTGTGGCTGGCTCTGAAGCTGCTCATTTGAATATGGAATATGTCTCACACTGTTGCAAACTCAATGACTGATACACCACTGGGTGCTATCACATATCCTGATTTCATAAGCACTTTTTTATGTACTTATCTGTGAAGGCATGACACATTTATTATTAATATTATACAAGTAACTTAACCTGCATGTCCTTGAGATGTGGTAGTAAAACCTAGACGGTGAAGTGATATGTATAATGTATTCATCCATCCATTTTCCAACCCGCTGAATCTGAACACAGGGTCACGGGGGTCTGCTGGAGCCAATCCCAGCCAACACAGGGCACAAGGCAGGAACCAATCCCGGGCAGGGTGCCAACACACCGCAGGACACACACAAACACACCCACACACCAAGCACACACTAGGGCCAATTTAGAATCGCCAATCCACCTAACCAGCATGTCTTTGGACTGTGGGAGGAAACCGGAGTGCCCGGAGGAAACCCATGCAGACACGGGGAGAACATGTAAACTCCACGCAGGGAGGACCCAGGAACCAAACCCAGGTCCCCAGGTCTCCCAACTGCGAGGCAGCAGCGCTACCCACTGCGCCACCGTGCCGCCCGTATAATGTATTCATTAATAAAAACTCAACAATTAAAATGCAATGAAAGCTTTCTACTCCTAGAAATTAGACTGTCTAAAATGAACAATGAATACATTTTTGTAATATTTCAATATTACACAGTACATTGTTTTTGATGCTGGGCTGTTTCTGACATTAACTGGAATGTGGATAGTATAATGCTAAGTAGGAAAACCGTTAAAGGTGAATTATTTCAAATAATTGACAGGAGTAACAAAGTTACAGAATGTAATATCTTTGCAGCACTATGGCTAAGTCTTTAAAGCATAAATTTTTGTTATTGATAATATAATGCATATTAAAGGGATGATTCATTTCTGTATGCCCATATAACTATTTTATCCAGGCCATAGTCCTGAGATCTTAAGTCGTAGACTGTAAATTTAACAATGTATATTTGTTTCTTTCATAGACTGTGGAACTGGGAGGGCCAGACCTATTTATTCCTATAGCGATGTGGCAGCGATTCCATTGAAATTGAGTCCACAGGAGAGCTTACAATTTGCTTTGCAAAAAGAATCACTAACCAATTGCCATTTCTCGACCAGACAATTTAGCACAATTGATCCAGGAAGAAAGGTATTTAATAAATACCCAACCCCCTCACCCGCCATCCCCAATTCATCTCATTTGCAACCTTGTTGCAATGTTGATGCAGGAACTACAATTCCCATTAGACCGAAGGAGTGCACTGCAGTGGATAGTTTGACTAGCACCCACAAAGTTTAAAAAGGAGCATCTACAAAAGTGGGATGTCGTCAAAGATAGCAGCTGCAGCATTTTTTTCCTCAGCATATTCTGGATAACAGTTTAATTGTCTTTTATCTTACAGTATGTCTTTTTGTTTCTTCATGGGTTGTGTTTAGCCATGTTGCATTTACAAAAGCCACCTTTACTATATTTACTTTAATTTGAACAATTTTCTGAGAAATGTATGGGTCCAAAAGAGGTTTATGGATTGTTGCTAAGTCTTTATGGAACGGTGTTCCTTTCTTTCTATGCCCCTCAAAACACAATGTAAAAACGTTTTAGTGAGTTTTGCTATTGCACACACATGCAAAATGTAAAGTATTTCCCAGGAAAATCAGCTGTTTTGCTAATCACTACCTATTGTAATGTTATATTTGACATAATAAAAGATTCAGGTTTCCAGATGGTGGCAGTGTGATGCACTTGGTCAATCATGCACTTCATTTGACAGATGGAAATGCTATTTTTCAGAATGTGATAGAAAGAGAACAACAGAGAACAGTGCTTTTGAGTGAAAAAACGTAATTACTAACTAATTTTTTGCAGGGAAATATTTTTCATACCCACTATATAATAAGTCATTGCTAATTTTAGGCTTTGATGTCAATGTTTAGTCAAACTTTTTAGCAGAAAGTGTCACCAAATACTGCAATTGGTGTCCTATAATATAGAGTTCTGCTGGAAACTTTTCCACAGCAATACATGTGTAAATTGTGCATTATAGGTGGAGGGCAGGCTTGGAATAATTATTTTAATCAAATTCTGCTAATTCTAAAAAGTGTAGGGGCTATTACATTCTTAAACACCAAAGTATTAGACATTAAAACAGATCTAATTTAGTCACTTAAATAATTTACAAAATTTGCATCTTCTAATCATTTGAGCTTAATTTAGTACTCTTCTAAATTTTGTATCAATAAATTAGGATAACTGATGAGCATTAAATATTCATCAGTTCCCTGATTTAATGTTCAATAAGGGAGTTTTCTGTCCCTGATTGATTCAATGTTTTTTAATTACAAAAGTGCTACTTAAACTCATAATCAATACATAAGACCTTATAATTTTGTATTATGTTAAATATCTTATACATTAATTAAATAATTTCATTTTATCATTTAATTGCTTTTGATATTCTCCTGTAACTGTTGATATATGTGTTGCAAAAAACCATAACTATTAAGTGTCTGTATAACAAGAGGAATTCAGTTTTTTTAATTTTCAGAAATAAAAGTGATGCCTTATAGATTACAAATAACTATATCTCGTACATAAAACTGACCCTAGATGTTTGTGAAAATCAATGCTGACAAAGTGAAAGAGGACTTTACCATAATTTAATGGTATCAAATACTATTAAATTAGGATGCCAAATAATTTATGGTAAAAGGAGAAAAACAAAATTTCAAGATTACAAGTCTACATGGGCTGAGAGCAATAAAGAGTACAGGTTAATTATCCCTAATCCAAAATTCCAAAATCTGAAATGCTACTTTTTGAGCACTGACATGCCTCAAGTGGAAAATTCCACCCTAGGGGTCTCTTTTATAAAATGTTGCTTGGATTCTAGCATATAAATATGTGTACAGAAAAATGTGGATGTAAATAACATATGTATGTGCAGATTCAAAACAGATTTATTCTTTCAGGGCAGAATAGGGGCTGGAGGCAGGATGTCTCCCCAGAAGCTTAGAGTGCCATGAAGCAAATATTTATGATCAACAATCTCAAGAGTCTGGTTGGTGCCCCATGAAGCATCGAGTGCTGTGAGGAAATGACATATGATCAGTGATTTTTTTTAATCCTGTAAAGCATCTGAGTGTCATTAAGCAACGAAGCATAGTTGACAAGCTTATCTCTGTGAAGTGACACAATAACGTTGGTGCAGCAGTTCAAAGTGCTGTGTGTCACTGTTAAAACTGCTTATGGTTAACAAAACCATGTTCATTTTCTGTAGGTGCCCTTATTACAATAAACATTTAGTAAATTACTCCAATTAAGACAGAAAATCTGGACAGTGCTGCAAATTGCCTTTTCATATTGTTAGACCCAAATCATATGAAAACTGAATGTAGTGCCTCGTTGGTCAGTTTAGAACAGCACTCATGATGGAGTGAAGGTTGGCTGAAATATTCCTGACCTGTTGGCCAGTTCCTGGAGAAGTGACAACAGGTAGCCAATATAATCTGCCAAAAAGCCAAAAAAGTTCTTCAGTGCAAGTATGCAGCATTGCTCCTGTTAAAAGGGAACTAAAATGGAGTCTGCACATCACTTTTGGGGTTTAATATGTATGAAATGTCAGCGCACATTATAACAACTGCTTGGTGATAAGAAGTTATATACTGTATGTACAAGTTGCAATTTAGCTGGTTTGGTTGCATTTTCCTACTTGATCAAGAGTTTCCCCTAGATATGTCATTATAAATGCAAACATTCCAAACATATCCATCCATCCTCTTCCGCTTATCCAAGATCGGGTCGCGGGGGCAGCAGCTTGAGCACAGATGCCCAGACTTCCCTCTCCCTAGCTACTTCTACTAGCTCTTCTGGAGGAATCTCGAGGCATTCCCAGACTAGCCGAGAGACATAGTCCCTCCAGCGTGTCCTTTTTCTTCCCTGGGGCCTCCTCCCGGTTAGACGTGCCCAGAACACCTCACCAGGGAGGCGTCCAGGAGGCGTCCTGATCAGATGCCCGAGCCACCTCATCTGACTCCTCTCGATGCAGAGGAGCAGCGGCTCTACTCTGAGCTCCTCTCGGATGACTGAGCTTCTCATCCTATCTTTAAGGGAAAGCCCAGACACCCTGTGGAGGAAACTCATTTCAGCCGCTTGTATTCGCAATCTCGTTCTTTTGGTCACTACCTACAGCTCATGACCATAGGTGAGGGTAGGAATGTAGATCGACCGGTAAAGTGAGACCTTTGCCTTTCAGCTCAGCTCCTTTTTCACCACAACAGCCCAAAGCAGAGCCCACATCACTGCGGATGCGACACTGATCGATCTCACGCTCCATTCCTCCCTCACTTGTGAACAAGACCCCGAGACACTTGAACTCCTCCACTTGGGGCAGGATCTCGCTCCCAACCCTGAGAGGGCACTCCACCCTTTTCCAGCTGAGGACCATGGTCTCGGATTTGGAAGTGCAGATTCCCATCCCAGCCGCTTCACACTCGGCTGTGAACCGATCCAGTGGGAGCTGAAGATCACGGCCTGATGAAGCAAACAGGACAACATCATCTGCAAAAAGCAGTGACCCAATCCTGAGCCCACCAAACCGGACCCCCTCAATGCCCTGGTTGCACCTAGAAATTTCCAAAAAATATCCAAAGTTTAAAATACTTCTGGTCCCAGGCATTTTGAATTAGGGATAATCATCCATTATTTGAAATCCCTTTACACAGACCACTTAGTAAAAGATCGATAAATTAAAATATAAATAAACCTTAAGCTTTATTTAGATCAGTATTTACTATGACACATATAAAAATTGGAATCTGGTAAAATTTTATTTCACAACAGTAATAATTTATTTATAGATTTATTTAATAGTAATTATCAATTCACATTAAATTTTAGACTGAATGATCATCTTAAATATTTAATTTTGGCTGACCACAATATGGTAGTCCTTAGGCATCAGTACAATCAAGAACAGAAAGTTTTACATTTGATTTCCATAATGGAACTTAAACCCTGCACCTTTGGGCTAGTTCCATCTAGATTACTGAATATGCAGTAGCAGTAATTTCATACATGAATAGATCTACAAATAGAAATGAAATGTTAGGAGCCGACAAGCAAAGTGGCATAGTGCTGTACTAAAGAGGCAGAGGACAAACTTTGGCACTGTTTTACCAGTCAGGAACAGTATGATGCTGACCTTTATATGGTTCTGGTAATGACGTCGTGTGTCAGACCTTCACAGTTGTCTTGCCTAGCAAAAGCCTGGCAACCCTGCCTCACAAACACTAAACAATGGTGGTGCCCATAATAAAAACAAAATGGGAGCACAGCAAGACATACTAGTTAAATTTCCAATTGGTTTTATGAGAATAACGTTTCAATGCTTTGACATGTCTTTTGATGTAGGCAATGGAAAGAGCAATTTTCAGTAATATTTTACAAATATCGATACATCCTTTTCTGTACTTTTTCAGCAGATAATCTATTCAAAATATTTAAAAAAGCTGTAGTGGAAATGTTTTTAACAAGAACAATAATACATTTACACATTAATGTAGGTGTCATGAGACAGTATTTTTATCATCTCCACACTTGTAACAAAATAAAAATCCTGTCATATCCCTGTGGTGTTCTATAATGTTCAATGTCACATTAATAAAATAACATTTCCTATTGGACATTCATTAAAAGATACTAGTAATTTTATTTAATAATAGGCTAATGCGTCTAGCTTATCTAGGTGTTCATAATATTTAGGGGTCTGATATAATGAATACTGTTGCATCATGCACATATCCAGGTGTACCAGCACAAATATCTCAAATTAAACACATCTTCAACAAACACCTAAAGAATTTAGTATTTTTAAAGATTTCCTCAGAAACAAATATTTCGTGGAGTTTAATACCATTGTGAGGACAGTTGCCATTTGTGTGTAAAGCTGGGAAGTTAAATTGATTGACAATGGAGGAGAGGCCTAGCTTTATCATGTTGCTTTGTCATGGTGAACTGCAAGAGACACTTGCTAAAAGATGTGCAGAGTAGGCCCAGTAAATTAGAAGGATGTGTTTAACTTTAATTTATTTGGTACTTTACATTATCATTGTTCATCCTGTCCAGTGTATTATTTGGTACTATCTTTTATTACTTTGCACTTCTTGGTATGGGAGTGCATCATAGTGTTTAACAAAAATAAACAAGACGAAAGTTCACACATATAGGTCTGATCACAATCTGATATTTGGGTGCTTACCTACCAGGTAATGTTTGTGGTCAGTCAGCCAGTCGGCAGACATCCATCATGCCCTCTCAGTTGTGAGGAGCCGATCATAGACATGATATATAGTACCTGCCAAATAATACAAAGAGTACACGACACGTGTTTCACCCTATTTATGGTGTACGCACTTTTGCTTGACCAAAATGATATTACAGTTAGAAAGAATATTACCACACACTGCCATTTGAGACTTTACAACAACTGGACTAAGGATATACTGGAGCACCACATCTGCTGGCCAGCTCAACCTCAAGACTGGTTGACTTTAATATCAAGAAAATGTTGTGACTATATAATAAAAATAATAGGAAATTGAGGAGTGATAGTGGTGTCTTTGATCGGAGAACAATCTTGAACAATTAAAGAAGACTAAAGCCTGTACACATTGAATACCAGGTATGTTGATTCCTGAAATGAAGCATAATCATGCTCAATATTCCAGGGACAATCTTGAACCAATAAAACCAGACCGGGAAAGTTTTTAAAAGGATTTCATAACTGAGAATGAAACCTGCATACAACACTGTGACCAAGGGCTGAAACTAAAATCAAAACAATAAAAGCATAGAGAATATTTGATACTAAACAAATGTACAGGTCAAACCAGTGCTTGCAAAATCATTTGCACATTTTTTGTAATGCTAAAGTTTGCTATCATTTTAAAGTTATGTTCTGTTGTGATCTGTAAGTATACTTTTATATATTGTGGCAGATGGCTGGCTGCTCAACCTGGCTGGGACGCCCAGAAAGGAGAAAAATGGGGGAAAGCAGTTACAGAGGGACACTGCCTCCCCCAGAACGCCAGATGGAGATGCTCCTGCAGCATAGCGGCACCCCAGATTCCCGCACCATGGGAGTTGGAGTTCGGCTTCACAGCCCTGCTGGGTGCCGTGGGTGCCACCTGGACACGCTGCAGGGAGGCACAAGAATTTATATTTCCCGTATAGCCCGGAAGCACTCACGAGTCACGGGGATGGAACCACAGAAGTACTTCCAGGCTGAAGAAATCCACAAGTCTCCATCTGACCCAGAAGTACAGACAAGTCACGTGGCTAGAAGGACAGAAACACTTCCGGGTCAAAGAGTATTTAAAGGACTGGTGGAGACTCCCCAGGCAAGCTGGAGTTGGGAGGGAGCAGGACAGAGCTTGATGGGAGGAGTGGAGGAGAGATTTGTGAATAGTGGTTATTATTTTGGTTGTGTATGGTGACAGAGGTGCTTTGGGGCACTACATCAAGAAGAAAAAACATTAAAGATCTTCTTGGTGATTTTACCCTGGGTGCAGTGTGTCTGTCTGTTGGGTTGAAAGAGGCAACAGCGATCTCTAGCATCTTACAATATATATTTACTGTATGTTAATGGAAAGCACGGTGGAAACTTTCTGGGAAAACAACAGGAGTATATAACAAGCTCAAATGAGCCTGAATGGAGGTGGATATTTCTAAAAAAAGCCTGAGATTGTAAAAAGAAAAGTGAAGCTGAAGACAGAGAGATCATAAGTCAAAAGGATAAAAAACTTGCCACTTTAATACAAAAGCAAAATCTGATATACATTGGTTCAGGTTTATATTATTCTTTTCTGAGCATGTGCATTTTTTCAACTGCAAAATACAATAAACAAAGAATGGTTAAAAATATTTTTCATTTCTGAAAAAAGCAATGCCTGCCAGGAGACCATGACCTTTATGAAGATGTCTACCTTATATCATACTTGTTTCTACTCCTTTCTGTTAAGGACACCTTTCAGAAGAGTGTGCACTTTGAAAGGAGAAAAATGGGACAAGAACAGCAAACACCAAAGACAGAAGTAGAATCAACAAAATGCAAGTAACAAAGTCAAAAAAGAAAGCAAAAAGGTCCTAGCACTAAAGTTTTATAACTTCCACAACTCTAAGAAAGAATGCAAAAATAAGCCGAGATCCAAAGCTACAATGCCAGAAAAGGTGAGCTGCCATCTTATATCGATGGAACATGATGACAAGATATGTCATATGACATGTGTATCACATGACTGGCAATTGGCATAGAAACCATAAACAATATAGCGGCAGCCATAAATATAAACAAAAAAACGGCACTTACCAAACCTAACTTATTTCCTCCTCAATAAATATCATCCATAATAGAGTGCAATTAAATTTGTTAGTAGGAAACATAAAATATAAGGTTTTAATGGCAATTTACAATCTAATGTAGTTGAAAACAGAGCTCAGATAGGCTTGTGGAGCTGAAACAGTTGAAATGGCAGTAAATGACAAAAAAATGATAAACAAATTGCATTGACTGATGTCCTATGTTAGTTATTGGTTGAGAAGGGTCTTTGGTTATTTTTTGTTCAAATTTCTTCAAAATACACTGTATTAAAGAAATCACTTTTGAAGTCTTCAGCTAAAAATTTTGGCTGCATCTGAACTTAGATAGCAAGTTGCTTGCATTTTTCACTTTTATGGTAACAAACACACAGGAACAGAAAAAGTAAGCTGTTGTGGCTGAGGTTCATGCAAACTGTTGTGCAGCCACAGGGGCCAGTTCAACATACCAGATATTAAGCAGAAGGTGTTGTAACATGCATGACTCTGTAGGCATTTCACCAATCACAGTAAGGGGTGGCTGTCAAGTGAGTAAAGTATGAAAATATACATAGTTAGGTCTGTTATCCTGCTTCACCCAGGAAATTTCCTAAGACAATGGGTCACAGTTAGAGTGTTGTGGTTTAATTAGATTTAGTAAAGTATATAATGAACCTAAATAAGTATTTTTCTTTATACAATATTTGCAGTTTTTTTATTTTTAGCAGGAGCTAATATTATTAATTCACTGGAGATCCATATTGTTGAACATGCTATACACAATTTCCCATGAGTAAAAACATTCTGATGTAGATCAATCAATTCCTGATCATGGGGTCTGTTGATGGACACTGCAAAACACAATTTTACAGTTTTACTGTATTATTTGAATTGAAACAGAGAATTTCAAGTATAAATATAATTTTTCCTGTGGGACATCCTGTAAAAATGGTAGCTTCAGTCAGATTTGAAAGTAATGCTTTGATCTGCAATCTTGAACCATTACAAAGTTTTAGGGATTAGATCAAAAGCAATACACAAATTGAAACAGACCCAGTATATGGAAACAGCAGTTTTCCTCAGAGAAAGTTGGGAATTAATAATTGCATCCAATAAGAACTGAAGTAACAGTGAATAAACTTACAAAATTGGAAATGAAGGAAAGTCAAATAAAAAGTGCAGCAAAGCTCAAATGTTAGCTTGCAATGTGTACTACTGAACTAAACTCAGGTCCACATGTGGATATTTACTTGTTGACTGCAGTGTATCACCAGTCATATGTTCACCTATGAGGGGGGGCAGTGGTGTAAAACTATAGCATTAGTATACATACAAAATTCCAAGAATTGTCTGTCTGTCATGCTAAAACTCACGCAACCCTGGCCTTTGAAGATTGATCTTGGTGTCAGTCAACAGCTTATGCCATGATACATGCATTTAGACCTATGATTTGGATGTCCAACTCACAGTGGTCCCAAAGTTTGGCTTGAAGTCATCCTCATGGTCAAGGAAGACCCAGCAGCATACATCCCCTGACAGGAAATAAATGAAAATGTGCGACACAGCTGACGCAAGAACGCTTCATGTCTGGATACAAACACAGAATGGATGCGCATGCATGTAAACAACTCCATAAAACACATTAAACAAAACACTTTGGAAAATGTATAGTGACATGACTCACGTTCAAGATGTGAAAATGCTGCCACATATACCAAATAGAAAGCTCAGATTGAATTTACACAGTAAGGATAAACAATTTACAACACATACACAGGTATCACCAGCTCAATGTGTTTTACCTTCAGGAGGTATATATGAGATCAAATAAGTGGAGGACGAAAAAATCAAACACCACACACAGGCGCCTGACAGCTTCAATAACTTATCATGTACATACAGTACATTTTGAGATGAAATGTTTAACCACTTTCATAGTCTGAAAATGCACACATCTCATCATTTCCTGACAAAAGTGCAGCATTCATTAACACAAACTGCCTTTACAAATACAAAGCAAGTTAAGAAAAAAGAAACATTACAAACTCAGATGGATGTCATATAGCTTCCAGAGGTTAAAAAGTTGATCCCCACTAAACAATTGGACCTCCAAGCAGGCAAGCTCTTTGATTGAATGTTACAGTGACTGTGTTTAAATGCCTTTTAATATCCTGATAATTAAAAAAAAAAGTTTTCTGAAATGCCATGTATACCCTTATTCCAATTAGACAAACCAGGACATTGGTCTCTGACAGACCAGGTTAACATGTGTCAATTTTTTTGTGGGTATCCTGGTTATGCCTGGTAACCTGGTTAACATTTATAGAGTAATTATGTGCATGGTACTCCATATTATTGGTATTTGTACTGGGTATTTGGTATATGTACAGTAATTGTAAAAGCCTTCAGCTAAATGAACTATAATGTAATGCAGAAGGAATATTGTTGTCTTATTTCATTACTGAACACCGAATTGAAGCAGCATTAATAAGCATATTGGGCATAAGTATCTGCTGAAGAGGAGAGTCTTCAAAGTCATTTGTTTCAAAGGCGAGGGAATTGAGTCAAACATTTACTGTTAATAAACTGTAGATGTAAACAGGCGTAAGTGATTTAAGTCTGCACTCAATAAAAAAAAAAATATAAATAAATTGAATCAGTAGGGATCTCTCTTAGTTGCAATATATAAACAACCTATTTTTTTGTAGTTTCTTTGTGCCATGTGACCAACCATTACATTTAATCAAGTAACATTCGTTTTTCTTTATTGTTTTTTAATATCTGCTAAATGTACATAGGATTACTTGTGACAATAAATCTGAGATAAACTGATTACACAGCAGCTGATGAAGATGCTGTTTTTCAGAATGTGAAGAGAATAAGGCTGTACTTTTGAGTGAGTAAAAGTAATCAGTAGCTCAAACCCTGTGGCAGTACTATTTTTAGCCTTTGATGCTAATGGAGAGGCAGGATGTTTAGCAATTTGAATGAACCAACTTTAAATGACCTTTGTAACATTACCAAACACCACTATTGATAATGTCCTTTAATTAGAGGTCTGCTGCAATCGCTTTCATAACACCACCACCAAGTAAGCATCTCAAGGGAACTAGTAATATTAGCGCCTGCTAAATTCACAAAAAAAAAAAATTCAAATATAGTGATACATCTGATTAACCAATGACACTATAACTGAGGCCCATTGACTGAATTTCCTAGGGGAAGCTGAGTAACACAGCTGGTATGACATATTTCCTTTCTGGTGGAGGGAATTCTGCAAACTTGTGGAATACCCTTGCAGTTGGGTCAGTTACTCCCTGTCCATATGTATGATATTGTTGATTTAACCCATTAACTGCCAATTTTTTTTCTGAATATTTTTTTTACTTTATTTCTATCCATCCACATCAGAATAGTAAGAAAAACATCTATTTTCAATTGCAGCACCAACATTTTTTCCAAAATTTCAAATTTTAGTCCAATCCCTAAATGGGGATCATGGTACCCACCATCTATTTTTGATGCCATTCTTGAAAACATTCCATGTGTAGTCGAGCATCACATCTACAGCATTGATTTCTTGCTTTTTTCTTACACACTGCACATTTCCTCTGTTTGTCCATTTCTGTGCATTCGATGTAATGAAATACGGATGTTCTGATGTCAAAAGGAACACAACTGATTTATGATTTAGGGAAAGATTTCCTCCTTCCTTCTTTTTCGGATTGGATATTGGTGAAGACAGAGCAAGACACACTCTGGCAACCATCATTCTGTAATTTAGCTGGGCAATTGTACCATTTGGGAATTATACCATTACATAAAGTGCGCGGGCAGTGCTATGTGAATGGTATTGGTAAGCTAAGGGAAGTACCATTTTCCCCCTTATTATGATTATGTATTTTTGGATGTTCCAATCCATCTTGTCAACTCCCCCCACATGCCTGTTATACTCTATGATAAGTTTGGGTTAGGGGACTGAAATTCTTTATTCTCAGTCCTACTCCATCACTTCATCTGTGAGACGGGCTAGACGGTTTCATGGTTGGATAGTAGCGTCATACAGCTGTTGTCGTTCTAGGTGACAGCCAAAATTTAATTCCATGAATCAAATCTGTAGTTGTATGTTCCTCATTCCTTTTTCTTCATCTCCTTGTCTAACACAGTAGGGCATTTGTTCATTCTGTTGAATCGAGCAGTAACTGTTGCACTGACATCAATATCTTGAAAATGTTTCAGCAGTAAATTAAAGCTTGTGCATGTTTGGTGTCTCTAAAATCAAAATAATTTTCAGAACAACAGATGCCGCAAGCCCAGTCATGCTTGAGTCATCTCCGGCGTCGTTTGACTTACCTTCATACACCTGCATCTGGTAACAATAGCCTGTTTGTGAGCAGCAGATTGCCCATTGTTTGATTCCAAACCTTACTGGCTTACCATGCATAAACTGCTTGAGATAGTGATGTCCGTAGTATCGAACCATTTGTTCATCAACGCTCAAATTTTCAGAGAACACGTCAAATTGCAGAAAGTGTTTGTTTGCTTTGTCAATCAATGGGCGAATCTTGAAAAGCTTATCCAGCTCTTCTGCCAGAATCCCTTCAAGAGTTGTCAATGAGATGGAGGTACTGGTTTCCAGATACCTGTTTCAACTCATGCATTGTCTCATGCATTGGACATCCATGTCCTCATATTCACACCAATATAATTGTTCTTGAGGAAGAGAATGATAGCAAGTGAAAAGAAGAATTGCAATAAATTTCCCGATGCACTCATTTGAAAGCTGAAAGTGATGGATGTTTTTCTGTGTGGCAAATGTCACAGTCTGCTGGACAATATTTGAGACAATTCTGTCATCAAACATGTGGCAAATGTCACAATCTGCCGGACACTATTTGAGACAATTCTGCCATCAAACAGCTTCTCAAAACACTTTACCAGACTTTTCCCCTTCAGTTCACGAATGAGATCATTCCTCCTTGTCTCCACAGCATCAGAATTTGGGTACACTTTCGAGTAACTGTTTTTTTTCTTCCAGTTCGAATTCAAAGGCAGTGTTCTCTTTTTAGCAGATGGTGGGGCTATAACTTTTGTAGCTATACTTGTTGTTGGCACAGCCAGGTCTACTATAGTAGGTTCATTCCTTCCTGTCGCACGATGAATTTCAATAAGTCCGGGAACATCTGCTGGCTCTTCATCATCGATAATGTCATCATCGATATCCTCATTGTCCGAAATTTCATCGACCCATTCTGGAGGAATTTCCACAATATCTATTGGATCATTGTCATCATCTTCATTGTCAGAATCTAAAAAGTCATTGGCATTTATAATATTATTGATTTCTTTCAAAGAAAGATGCCTATGTTGAGCCATTTCCTGTAAAACGCAATCACGAAATATTTGCTGAAATTCCAGTCAGTATCAGCTATGAGCCCCAAATGGGGTTTGAGGTATTTGGGTCCATTGTACCCTTCCAAATTACAGTGACATGAAAAAAGTGCTCCTATCACATTCAACATTCACCAAAAATCAAGATAATTCACCGTCACCAAACTTAGCCTCAGTGGGTTATGTCTTTTCTGCTTTCAAAAAACATGTTTCACTTTTCTGATGAAAAGCGGTGACTGGACTGGAAAAATGAGCTTGTGTGTTCAGCACACTGCATGTATGTGATCACTTTAGGTTCCCTCTCACAGGCAACATCCTGTTTTTCTACGTGACTGACAGATGGCGTTACAAGGCGAGTTAAAGTACATGATGCGCAAATGGGGATTGCGGCAGTTACTGTTTCTGATGAGTAAAATGTTATTAATATATAAACTTATGCTGGACATTTTTAGGTAGAGAATGATCCTCATCTCATAATAAAACTGGAGGAAAGGTATTCAGTTATCTATGGATATGTTAGGGACTATTCCAAATTATTCATTGTGGTGCAAAGTATCTGAGCTATAGTCAGGTAAGATAGATGACTGAAAGTGATGAACAAATCATTTTTACATACTTTGTTAGTCCAGTCCTGTTTCTTGATAACTCTTAAATTCATATATTCTTAACGATCATTTAGCTAATACTTGCAATACACGTTTTGCCAGATACTATAAATTATAATAAATTGCACTCATAGT
Source organism: Erpetoichthys calabaricus (assembly GCF_900747795.2). Taxonomy (NCBI): domain Eukaryota; kingdom Metazoa; phylum Chordata; class Cladistia; order Polypteriformes; family Polypteridae; genus Erpetoichthys; species Erpetoichthys calabaricus. The sequence continues at coordinate 93,889,288 of NC_041404.2, forward strand.
GTGCCTGTCTAAAAGGATTCTGTTTTTATGTGCTTCTTTGGTTATTTTTTACACTTTACCTGTGGAACTTAAACTATTGCATCTGAAAAAATAATATGGGTTCCATGATAAAGTCACACCACACTCAAACCCCTGTTCACTATTTCTTAGTAGGTTTACTGTGTCAGAAAGCACAATAGAAGAGAGTCCTGTAAATTTGGCCTGGTGAGTAAGATTATAATCTGTTTATTTAAACTGCACTGCAAATTTATCTGTCTCACATTGTAATTTGTGCTTTAGCATGATTCTGTGGAAGAAAAAATAGACTTACGGGTCATACAGTCATTAAGGAAAAAGTCTTTTGATATTCTTTCCATATTAAAATACAGCATACATCTCAAAGAAATAGCATAAAGGGTTAATACATGTCAGAAACCTGTTCAGGAATATGAGGAAACCAGATGTCAAATGAACAACAAAGACAAAGATATAATACACAAAGTGTCCTGAAAGATGCTTAAGAGATGACTAAGAAATCAGAAGATGTCCTGTAAACAACCAGAATGGACAGTTGTTATATACACAGAAATTTCAAGGATGGTAGATCAACCCAAAGGGTATAAAAAGAATAAGAATATAATAATAGACTTTTATGTTATATAAATCATTTGAATGTAAAGCAACAAGTAAATGTATGCATTGATTGACACTGCTATGTAAATTCAGTTGCTTATAAAATAGATCTACACCTATAATACTGGACTATTTTCATCATACTCTAACAGACTGCTGTAAGAAATGCTCCACCTCAGCTTGGTGCTGCAGGTCCAATAAATGATGCAGATGGACAAGCTTTTCACCTACCTGATTAATGACTAAAATGTTTTATCAGATTTGTCCTGTTAGAGGATTCATTTCTTTAATTAAGATGTTCATTTCTACCACAATTCTTATCATTACATTTGTCACTAAGTATTCAGGTTCAGCAGAGTTATTTACATATTTGATTGTCAAAGTTTTCCTTACTCTTTTTTCGAGATGCTTCTTCCATGTCTGGATTACGTGTTACCATCACGACCTTGACCAGCAGGTTGTTGCCTCCTTGACGAATCATGTTCACAACTTGCCTGTGTCCAACTTTAACCACATTCTGTCCATTCACCTGTGAACAAAGCAACATATGGATGCTTAGATGCAGTGTGACTTTCCAGTAACTATGTAAAAGTCTAACCCCACCACTTGATCAGCCACACTTAATCACAAACAACTCTTTGAGATAGTTCAATTTCTTTCCTAATATCCCAAATTTCCCCATAAATACAAGGTTAAATCAAAAAGTAAAGGAAATATGAAAATTATCACAACTGATAGAAGCTAACACAGTACAACACATTCGTGATGGCTTATGAATAGTTTGAAAAAACACAGAGCAGTGCCCTGTTGTTGTGTAGTTGAAGCCATAGTCAAATGAACATGGATGCTCCACTACAGGAATGCACCATTGTTTCATTTGGTGCAGGCGCACTAAGGTGTGATTGTTGTGGATCTTCTAATGATCGAGCATCTTTGCATGCCGTTTCTCTTTTGATTTAATGCATGCTCTGTGCAAAATGCCGTTCTGTCTGTCAGTAAACATGCGAGAGCAGCTGACTCCCTCCTGTTTCCTTCATGTACAGCAATGCCATGTTGTCTGTGCTCTAAGGTTGCAGGCGTATTATCGTTTTACTGGGCTACTCTATCATTGAAAATCGCTGATCACAATTAATATACATCTGAACAGGTGTTATGAAGATATCTTTGCTCCAAGGAATTCAGAGTCCCTTCTCATTTGCCGCAAGCACACTAACATATCATTGTTGGGGGTCTCCTGTTGCTTGTGTATCTTATCCAGGGTATATTTTGAAAGCAGCAGGCAGGGTGCACACAAGCCTGTAGCTCTTCTCCAGCCATGGAAATGAGTGTTCCCTCCAGTGGATGGGATGCAGGGGCACAGTTGTGAAGAAAATTATATAAAAGACTGCCTACAATCTTTTAAAATCAATATTGCATAATTTACCTCTTCAGTGTTCATTTTGTAATCAGTATTCAGAGGGAACACAATTCTATAGCTCTGAGCCAGCCAGGGAAATTAGTGTCCCCACCAGTGGATGAGACATAAGTTTGATAGAACTTAAAGTATTTCATTCAAAAGGTTTTAATCAGTCATATGGCAGAGTTAAAATGTGAGTTCAATAACAAAGCCTTTCCTTTTTTTATTCCCACGAACAACTACCTGTGTAAATGTTTAAGAGCAAGCTATCACTTATAGCGTGACAATGGATTACAGTAATCCCTCCTCCATCGCGGGGGTTGCGTTCCAGAGCCACCCGCGAAATAAGAAAATCCGCGAAGTAGAAACCATATGTTTATATGGTTATTTTTATATTGTCATGCTTGGGTCACAGATTTGCGCAGAAACACAGGAGGTTGTAGAGAGACAGGAACGTTATTCAAACACTGCAAACAAACATTTGTCTCTTTTTCAAAAGTTTAAACTGTGCTCCATGACAAGACAGAGATGACAGTTCTGTCTCACAATTAAAAGAATGCAAACATATCTTCCTCTTCAAAAGAGTGCGTGTCAGGAGCACAGGCTGTCAGAAACAGAGAGCAAAGCAAACAAATCAATAGGGCTGTTTGGCTTAAGTATGCGAAGCACCGCGGCACAAAGCTGTTGAAGGCGGCAGCTCACACCCCCTCCGTCAGGAGCAGGGAGAGAGAGAGAGAGAGAGAGAGAGAGAGAGAGACAGATAAAAACAAAGAGTGAAAAATCAATACGTGCCCTTTGAGCTTTTAAGTATGTGAAGCACCGTACAGCATGTCGCTTCACTAAGCAGCTGCACACAGAAGGTAGCAACGTGAAGATAATCTTTCAGCATTTTTAGACGAGCGTCCGTATCGTCTAGGTGTGCGAACAGCCCCCCTGCTCACACCCCCTACGTCAGGATCAGAGAAAGTCAGCAAGAGACATAGAGAAAAGTAAGTTGGGTAGCTTCTCAGCCATCTGCCAATAGCGTCCCTTGTATGAAATCAACTGGGCAAACCAACTGAGGAAGCATGTACCAGAAATTAAAAGACCCATTGTCCTCAGAAATCCGCGAACCAGCAAAAAATCTGCGATATATATTTAAATATGCTTACATATAAAATCCGCGATAGAGTGAAGCCGCGAAAGGCGAAGCGCGATATAGCGAGGGATCACTGTACTACATTTATTTTAATCATTTGTCTTTTAAATGTCTTTGAACAGATTTATTGGGTGTTGAGTAATGAATTATTATTAAGATTGATATTTTATTAAATCTTATTTTCCATTTTTCTTTGTTGCTGAGATCCAGTAAGAAATTATTTATAACAGAAAATATAGTAAAACTGATGAGTAGTATTTTTTGATACCATTTTAACAAAGTTTACTATCTGCCGTCAATTACAGAGCACCCCAGTAAAATGACAATTACATGTAAAACACCTGCAAACTTAGAACGCAGACATCATGACATCGCCGTACATGAAGGAAACAGCAGGGGGTCAGTTGCGTGTGTATTGTGAATGATAGAGGTCACTTTTGCCTCTTTAAGCCCAGCAGACAGACGCACAGCACACAGATTAAAAACACGAAGTATTTTTAATTCTTTTCCTCTCCAATAGTGCTCCCCAAGCAAAACAGCCACAGTAAACAGGCAAGTAAATAATCGCAAATCACAAATTTCTCTTTCTCTCTCTATCTCCTCCACACCTCTCAGCAAGCATTGTCTAGTACCTCCCGACTCTGGCTCACTTGCTGGGTCTTCACAGTCCTTTAAATAGTCCTTGACCCAGAAGTGCTTCTGTTCTTCCTCCCATGTGACTTGCCAGCACTTCTGGGTCAGATGGAGGACTAGAATTTTTCTTCAGCTCAGAAGGACTTCCATCCTTGTGACTTGGGAGTACTTCCAGGCTATGGATGAGATTTAACTCCTCTGGGCCTCTTGCAGCATGCCCTGGCGGCACACACAGCACCCAGCAGGGCTGTGGTATTGAACTACATGTTCCATAGTGCCCTGCGGGAATCTGGGGCACCGCTGCAGTCCAGGGGAGCTGCCATCTAGAGTTTGGGGGAGGCAGTGTCCTTGAAAATCTGCTTTCCCCCATCCTTCCATTGCAGCGGCATCCTGGCCAGTATGTTTACTGACAGCCAGGTTAGCATTTTGCACAGAGCATGAATTAAATCAAAAAAGCGCACAAAGATACATGAACAAGAGGAGATCCCCGACAATCACATTTTAGTGTGCTTACACCAAATGAGAAAGGACACTGAATTCCATGGAGCACAGATATCTTCGTAACACCCGTTCAGATACTGTATACAGGGTGAGCCAAAAAGAAGTACAACATTTCAAACGTTTATTCTACAAAAACGCTACAAGATAAAAAAAAATTTCATTATGACACAAGAAAGGGTATACAAAATAGATTTTTTCACTGTGTTTTAAAAATGTCTTCAATGTGGTGGCCATCATTAGCAATACACTCTTCGAGATGATTTCTGAATGCTCACGTGACTCGTTCGGCCATTTCAAGGGGAATAGTGGTGATTTTGTGGCGAATAGCGTCCTTGTGGGCTTCAAGGTTTGAGGTCAGTGTGTGTATACCTTCTGCTTGACATAGCACCACAAGAAGAAATCGCATGGATTGAGATCAGGCAAACGTGAAGACCACCCGACATCGCCGCTTCAGCCTCCCCAGACACATCTCCCGCAAAACTTGCATGGATCTCTGCGCTGTATGAGCTGTTGCTCCATCCTGTTAAAACCAGGCATCCACCTCATCCATTTGTTCCAGTTGGAGAAAATGTTCTCTAGCATTTCAATGTAACGTTCTGAAGTGACGGTCACCGTTGCTTCCTCCTCCTCAAAAAAGCAAGGGCCTACAATGCCAAATTCTGCAATGGCACACAAAACTGTAACACGCTCACTGTGCAGGGGTCTCTGATGAAGTTCTCAAGGGTTGGTTTCAGCCCAATAATGAAAGTTTTGCTTATTTATGTAACCATTCAAATGGAAATGTGCCTCATCGCTGCACATGATGATAGCATCTTGATGAACGGTTTGCAGAATGTTCGCCCACAACTCTTTACGGCTCTCCCAGTCTCTCTCACTGAGTTTCTTCACTACCATCACTTTGTATGGATGGAAAATAAGGTCCTCATGAAAAATCCTCCTCAAAGACGTGTTGGATATGCCTAAAGCAGAAGTATAATCGTGTGCTGAACGTCTAGGAGACCGCAAAATTGATACCCTTCCAGCTTGGAGATTTTCTGTTCAATGCTGTACCCGTCTGTCTAAATTTTAGCCACCCACTGAAAAATTGTTTTACGATTTTGGACGTCACCGTTACGCTGGGTTTATACTGTGCCTGTGGACACTACTGCTGCGCAAGCGTTGTACTGATTATACTTGCACATGTACTTTACGTAAATCTGGAAGATTCCACCACATGGCAGTGCGAGATATCATCACGTTTGGCTTCGCTATGTTGTGAATTGCCTGAAACATCCATTAAATTCCGAAGACACCTTGCCACAATATCTCTGAAAAGGATGTTTAATGATTACATCCATCAATCCAGGGATGTGCCCATTCTAGCAATCATTGATTGTCGTTTTAATAAAAGCACTTGGCACTTTTATATATCACCCCCTTGCTCCATTGTTGTGCCTCACTGCGAGTCATCGGTGACATTACTGACGGTGTTGGGTTCAAGGGCTCCCAGACAGAAGATGGGAGCATGGAGTCGAACCCGCATCATCACAGAAATTCCTAAACCTTCATGTCTTTGGAAGGAAACCGGAGCACACTGTGGAAACCCACAAGGGAAATATGCAAACACCAGGGACATGACTCCCTGCGAGACAGCAGCACTACCGCTCTGCCATCGTGCCACTCCCACATGTGTAATTATTAACAGTATTCATTATTTAAATGACATTAACGATTTATCTATAAAATGTAACATACATACTTTAATGCATTTCATCGTGAAAGTGATATCAAGTATAAATCTAAGGATTCTAAATGTGCAGAGAGCTGGAATATCATAAATTTAATGTGTTCTGTGTGGCGATCTATTGTTGCTTGCCGCTGCTGTCATTTCAGGAGGAAGCTCCAGAAGCATGTAGCAATTAAAAACTGGGTCGGTTTTAAGATGATGTTTACAACTTTAATGATAAAGTAAACTATGATGTTAAAGTGGACGTTTCGAGATCAGCGGAATTATACATTTTAATCACAAAATAGACATTTTCACCATGTTCTTAATTTTTTTCTTTGTGGCTCAAATACGCTGGCGTACATTCTGATGCTGTTGTGAAGGTGCAAAACAAACAAAAAAAAAGATGGCACAGAAGATGGTATGTGAGACTTTTAAAATGTATTGTGTCATTACATTGGGGAACATGCGACACCTGAATATAAAAGCACCACGAATGCATTTGTATGTCAGAATTTTGCTTCACCACATCGAACCATTCATCAAACATTGAAGCGAGCACATCAATCCCGGAGGATCTTCAAAGCGGCTTTCTGTCACATGTAGATAGTAGACAGAGACTCTGACGTTACATTCCAACTTTTACCTCATTATGCCCCCGACTTTTCACTGGTACTGCAACTTGAGCATGTGTCGTGTTAATTTCTGAGGACGTGATCAGAAGATGCGTCAAATGAATGCTGGGAACATGTGCCAGCCATGATGCGTGCGTGTACATGTTCTGAGCGTGAAGTATAAATGGACCCTTAGGAGGAATGCTGGTGCGTTCGGAAGGCGCATTGAGTAGTGATGATGCATTCGTTGTTTTTGAAGAATGCTTCGATAGCAAAAGCATGGTGCGCACTGGACCAAGGCATGTTGCCGACTAAAAACTACAAGGGATCACCTATCAAAGGACCCCCAACCCACTTGGCTGCCTCTACTTCGCGCAATGATCTTGAGAAATGTGGTACTTCATTTTGGCTCACCTTGTATATTAACTGGTTTAGATCAGTGATTTTTCAGTGGTTCACAAGTGTGCCACAAGATTTTAAAACAAATTAATTAAAGAATTCTTTAAAGAAATACGATGCAAAATAAGTCTAAGGTGCAAATTTTATACCATTTTATATGATTTAAATATCATTATTTTAATAATATACAGTACATATACTGTATGTGAAATAAAAAGCAATAAATGTATGATTTAATGCATTTATAACCATTTTACATGTGTGAACTTGTTAAAATTGTGCATATTAAAATTAATTTTGTATAATCAATTTATATTAACATTTACTTCATTAATATACACATTATCTTAGTATTATGTGTGCACCGTGCTGTGCAATTATTCCACTGAACAAGTCTTATTGCCGACATCCCTTATCTAGTGGCCCTATTTATCCCCCGCTACACCACGGCTGAATTTCATCACGCATTTGTATAATAATAATAATAATTCCTTATATTTATATGGCGCTTTTTTCACTACTCAAAGTGCTTTGCAAAAAAAACCAAAAAAACAAAGTTAAAAGGACCCAGGACATGAGCCTGTGATCATTTGCTGAGGAGCAGCAGCACTACACCTGCACCACCATGGGCTTAACAGTAACATTGGCACCTAATAATTTTGAGTATTACCTTTTTACTTCAAACTGTTATAAATAGTTTCAAAAAGATTTTTTAAAAAGTCACTTGGGAGCAAAAAGGATAGGTAATTATTATTATTATTATTATTTTGTAAATCAATCAAAATTTATGCCTATTTTTTGTCAGATAACAAGAAATGTAATATATTGTTTAGTGTGCCACATAATTTGGGTGATGAAAAAGGTTTAAAATTGCTGGTTTAGATATATATATATATATATATATATATATATATATATATATATATATATATATATACACCAGTTTGGATATATACAAATCCATTCGCATAGACCGGTTTAGATATATATATATATATATATATATATATATATATATATATATATATATATGTTTGTTGGTTTAGATATATATACACCAGTTTGGATATGTATAAATCAGTTCAGGTATATCTAAACCAATGTATATTGATAGATAGATAGATAGATAGATAGATAGATAGATAGATAGATAGATAGATAGATAGATAGATAGATAGATAGATAGATAGATAGATACTTTATTAATCCCAATGGGAAATTCACATTCTTCAGCAGCAGCATACTGATACAATAAATAATATTAAATTAAAGAATGATAATAATGCAGGTGAAAAACAGACAATAACTATGTATAATGTTAAATGTTAACGTTTACCCCCCCGGATGGAATTAAAGAGTCGCATAGTTTGGGGGAGGAACGATCTCCTCAATCTGTCAGTGGAGCAGGACAGTGACAGCAGTCTGTCGCTGAAGCTGCTCTTCTGTCTGGAGATGATACTATTAAGTGGATGCAGTGGATTCTCCATAATTGATAGGAGCCTGTTGAGCGCCCTTCGCTCTGCCACAGATGTTAAACTGTCCAGCTCCATGCCAACAATACAGCTTGCCTTCCTCACCAGTTTGTCCAGACGTGAGGCGTCTTTCCTCTTAATGCTGCCTCCCCAGCACACCACTGCGTAGAAGAGGATGCTCGCCAAACTGTCTGATAGAACATCTGCAGCATCTTATTGCAGATGTTGAAGGATGCCAGCCTTCTAAGGTAGTATAACCGGCTCTGTCCTTTCTTGCACAGCGCATCAGTATTGGCAGTCCAGTCTAATTTATCATCCAGCTGCACTCCCAGATATTTATAGGTCTGCACCATCTGCACACAGTCACCTTTGATGATCACTGGGTCTATGAGGGGTCTGGGCCTCCTAAAATCCACCACCAGCTCTTTGGTTTTGCTGGTGTTCAGGTGTAGGTGGTTTGAGTCGCACCATTTAACAAAGTCATTGATTAGGTCCCTATACTCCTCCTCCAGCCCATTCCTGATGCAGCCCACGATAGCAGTGTCATCAGCGAACTTTTGCACATGGCAGGACTCCGAGTTGTATTGGAAGTCCGATGTATATAGGCTGAACAGGACCGGAGAAAGTACAGTCCCCTGTGGCGCTCCTGTGTTGCTGACCACAATGTCAGACGTGCAGTTCCCAAGACGCACATACTGAGGTCTGTCTTTAAGATAGTCCACGATCCATGCCACTAGGTATGAATCTAATCCCATCTCTGTCAGCTTGTCCCTAAGGAGCAGAGGTCGGATTGTGTTGAAGGCGCTAGAGAAATCTAGAAACATAATTCTTACAGCACCACTGCCTCTGTCCAAGTGAGAGAGGGATCGGTGTAGCATATAGATGATGGCATCCTCTGCTCCCACCTTCTCCTGATATGCAAACTGCAGAGGGTCAAGGGCGTGTTGAACCTGTGGCCTAAGGTGGTGAAGCAGCAGCCTCTCCATGGTCTTCATCACATGTGATGTCAGAGCAACAGGCCGAAAGTCATTCAGCTCACTAGGACGTATATATTAACGTATATTAACTGATATATATTTCTCAATGGATGTATTCAAACTAATGTATCTCAACCAATGTGTAAATATATCAGAACAGACCTATACAAACCAATGTATATATCTGAACAGATGTATCCTAACCAATGCATATATTCAAACCAAAGTATCTGAACCGATATATGTATATATGTATATCTGAACCAATTCATATATTTACAAACCAATCTTTTTTTTCCTGAACAGCCCAGAAGGTAGTGTTTAAAATTTCCAATGTCAAGTATAATTAAACTACAAAATTGGAAATTTTTCTGTTTTGATATGATTTTTGATATTCTATCCTGAAATGTTCTTCTTCACTGCCTGATTTCAAATGATAATTTAATATTGTAACACCCATGGACCAGTCAGGAAGAAAAATATTCACCAGTATGTGATTCAGAAGTTTGAAACCAATTAACTTTTATTTATTACTTCCCAGCTAAACTCCCACTGTTCACCTTCTACTCCACTGTTCTGACCCTGAAGCACATGGCTCATTTTCCTCTCATTCCCACACATGCCACCACACGTGCCTGACTTCTGCCTCTCTTCGTGGTGTTCCATTAGCACGTCCTCTGCAAGCAGCGTGCTCAGCAGCTATCCAGTCCCTTAAACCCGAGTCTCCGGCTGGATCATTACATTGCACCCCTACTCCAGCTCATTGTCCCCGAGCACATATGAAAGTCCTGATACCTTTGGGGCAGCCTTGCAATCTGTCTTGGCCGGTGAGGAATTGAGCCATTCCTAGGAGGGGCATTTCCTCCAAGGCCGTTGCCTGAAGGGACAGAGTGGATGTCCTCTGGGGTTTCCTGACTATTTGCCACCGCCACCTCGCCATCCTCTTCTAACCCTCCTCTATAGGGTGCTAATTTACCTTGGAACAGAAACACTCTTGGTAGCATTGGTATTCAATATACCACCTCCCCTACTTGTTCAATCAGTTGGTAGGGCCCAACCCAATAGCTTTTAAGTTTTGGAGCGTGCCCCTTTTCTCGTTTGGGACTGTATACCCTGACCTTGTCCCCCAAGCTGAATGAGCACTGCCCAGCATGGAATTCATAATGTGTTTTTGATGTGTCCCAGCCATGCGCATCTGTTCCCGAGTGAAAGCATGGGTGGTGTCAACTCAATTCTGCAAAATGTGGGGGAAAGATTCTCCTACTGTTCTGGAATCCCAAGGAGACAGGGACCCCCAGTTCTTGCCCCAACATCAGTAAGGCCAGTGTACATTCTGTGGATTCCTGTATAACTGTCCGGCATGCCATGAGGATCAGGGGTAGTTGTTGGTCCCAATCTTGCTGACTTTCGATCACCACCATAGCCATTTGCATGGGTAACATGCAGATAAACCTTTCAGCCAAACCATCACTTTGTGGATGCAAGTAGTGTGCGTCATTCGTATTTGCAGCTGGTCACATACTTGTTGAAAGACCCTGAATAACATTAAAGCTGTTCCGTTGCACGGCTTCTACCACCACTAAAAGCTCCATCTGAGTGATGCAGGAATTACGTTCCTTCTTACTTAAAGTCCGACTGAAGTATGCAACCACACGCTCCCCTTGTGCATGCAGTTGAGATCAAACAGCTCCTAACCTTACCTTGCTGTCGTCTGTGTCAAGAATGAAGGGCAAAGTAGGGTCTGGTGTTGCCAATACAGGAGCATGACACAAAGTGTCCTTTAAAGCCTGAAAGGTGTGTTGTTCCTTCTCCCCCCACCCAAATGTTTGGAATGTTTTCATGAGCTAATGCAGTGGCACAGAAATTGTTGCATACCCAGGGACAAATTGTCTGTAGCATGAAGCAAGCCCAAGAAAGCTCCTCACTTGCCTCGTGTTGATGGGAACTGGCCAGTCCCTGTTCACCTTAATTTTCTCATCATCAGTAGTCACCCTATTTTCACTCAGCCAGTGGCCCAGATAAGTAACCTCCCAGTACAACAGCTTAAATTTCCCAGGTTACAACTTGAATCCAGCATCCCGCAACTTGGATAGCACAACACAGAGTACGTGCAAAGCAGCGTCAAATGTGGGCCCATGAACTAGCACAGTCTTCCCCCAACTGAGAATGCTGTTTTCTCCATGGCTTTCAGGGCTAATTCCACTTGCCAATTACCCACTCCTCAGATCTTTTTTTTTTTAACTTCTGTTGAATTTATTTAAAATATGTAACATCACATACAATCAAGTCAAACTTAACAAAACTAAATTCAATTCAACCCCCACCGATAAGAAAGAAAGAAAGGCCAACAGCCAGAGTAAAACTTTTCAGAGTAGTATAGAGGCAAAGGACTCTTTCTCCCCAATATAAGTGCTTATTCTAAAATATTATTGATTAGATCCTGCCAGGTTTAAAAAAAAAATTGAACAGATCCTCTGAGAGAATTTGATATTTTTCCAATTTCAAATAGTATATGACATCAGTTACCCACTGATTTAACAGAGGTTGGTTAGGAATCTTCCAGTTGAGCAAGTGAAGGCAATTACAGTTTGTTTGTCCTTCTCCACTTTAAGTCCATCTGGGAGTATACAAAACACAACTACTGTATTAATGAATTAGGAGTGATTGTGACACCAAGGCTATCTGATAGGCATTTAAACATTTTTGTACAGAATGATGTTAATTTGGTACATGCCCAAAACATGTAGCCTAGTGAAGCTGGGGCTTGATTGCAATGATCGCAGGTTGGATCTTGCTCTGGAAACATTTTGGACGATTTTAAACAAGCCAGATGTGCTCAATAAAAGATTTTCAGTTGAATAATTGAATGCTTTACGCATATGGAGCTAAAATTAGTTCTGTGCATGGCTGCCTTCCACTACTTTTTTGAAATGTTGAGTAAGAGATCCTTTTCCCTCTTTACTTTGGGATCTTTAAAAGGAAGGGACTTTAAAATGGTTTTATATATTATAGAAATTCTGATTAGTATCTTTTCTGGAATAGAAATAGTTGGGAGGTGAGGAAAATTAGGCTGATTTTGTTTAGCAAAGTTTCTAATTTGGAGATAGTAGAAAAATTGTGTTAATGGGAAATTAAATTTGGAGTGTAATCGTTCGTAGGATGCAAAGACATTACTTATATACAAATCTCTAAATCATTTAATCCCATAAGTTTTCCAAACATTAAAAACTGTAAATTTGAGAGAGTGGAAAAAGGTGGTTATCATGTAGAGGTGTCACATATAAAATATTCTCTAACCTGAAGTGATTCCTACATTGGTTCCATATTCTGAGTGAATGAAGGACAATTGGGTTGTTAGTATATTGATGATACCCTGTATTTACTGTTGTATGAAGCAAGGAATATAAAATGGTACTGGATTTCATTTCTGTTGCAAATTTCTGTCTATTTGTGTCAGTGTTCAGGTTTTTATAGCTTGTATGTTTGCCACACAGTAATAAAATTGAAAATTAGGTAGAGCCATGCCACTTTCTGATTTAGTTCGTTGTAGGGTCTCCTTTTGCATGCATGGATATTTCAAATTTCAAATAAATAAGGTTATGATTGAATCTAATTTTTTAAAAAATGATCTGGTAATGTATATGGGGTTGTTTTGAAATAGAAACAGAAGCTTATTCATCTTGATAGTGTTAATTCTCTCTCTTAAACTAAGATGGAGGGTAGACCATCTATGCACATCTTGTTTAATTTTGTCCATGCAAACAGCAAGATATTGTTGAAAAAGAGCTTTATATTTACTTGTGATGTTTACCCCTAGATATTTAAACTGATCTGTAACGATTAAAGGGAAGGTGTACAATCTAATGGTGTTTGCTAGGGAATTCACTGGAAAAAGCCCACTTTTGATCAAATTAATTTTGAGTCTAGGTATCTTTTGAAATTTTGCCAGTACAGTTAGGACTGCAGGCATTGAAGTTTGTGGGTCTGATATATACAGTACCATATCACCTGCATTTACTGATATTTTCTGTTCAAGATTCTCTGAAAATCTCTTTTATCTCTGATGCATTTTGAAAGTGAACAGCCAGCGGTTCAATGGCAATTGCAAATAGCAGTGGTGACAAGGGGCATCCTTGTCTAGTACCATATTCATTCTAGTTTGAAGTAATCTGAGATAGTGTTGTTAATATAAACTGAAGCTTCTGGACTGGTATAGAGTAGTTTGATCCATGCACATATGTTAGAGCCAAACCCAGATTTATGCAAAGTGTTGAATAGGTAATCCCATTCAACCATATCAAATGCTTTTCCTGAATCCAAAGATAAGATCTTTGGAGTGTTGGACTTTATTTGTGAATACAGTACATTAAACAGGTGTCAAAGATTGGAAGCTGTATCTGCCTTTAATAAATCCAGTTTGGTCTTGTGCTATTACTGAAGGAAGCACTTTCTCAATCCTTCTAGCTAGGACATTGGAGAGTATCTTAAAATCATTATTCAGAAGTGAGATTGGTCTGTATGATGCACATTGTAATAAGTCTTTATTTTTGTTAGGAAAAACGGTATTTAAAGCTTGGCAAAAAGTTTGAGGTAGAATTTTATTGTCTCTGGCTTCTATAAATGTTGCTAATCAAAGGGGAGCTAACTTGATTGACATTTTTGCCACTCTGAAGTTAGTTTATAGTTTATAGTAATTCTGATAGTGTTAATTCTGATTAACTCTGAGGCCCTCTTGGTTTCCGATTTATTTTTGTGGGAGAGATAAAAGATAATCTGTCCTCTTAAAAATGCCTTCAGAGTTTCCCCAGAGTATTCTTGCAGAAACCTCTGAGGACGCATTTCTCTCTAAAAAAAATCAGTTTGCTTGGATATAAATTCTGTACAATTCTTGACAGTTAAGACCCCAGCTGCAAGATGAGTATGTGGGGGTAATAGTGATGTGAGCTCCATGACCAGAAGGGCATGGTCGAAGATAACAACAGCGTCGTATTTGCAAGAGTTGATCGTGGGCAAGAAACTGTTATCTATAAACAAATAATCAATTCTTGAGTAACAATGATATATTGGTGAGAAGAATGAATATGCTCTTAAGTATGGATTTAGTAATCTCCATGGGTCTGATAAGTTATGAACTTTATTTATAAACTGTGTAGCAGTGCTACTAAATAAGAACTGCATCTCCCAGCAGTCCTGTGAGGGGCTGCTGGGGTCAAAGGTGGTCAAAGGAGTTTTAAAGGAGGGCAGAGGGCAAAAGGTGAGAAAAGTTTGTTTTGTTTGGTGCGTTGTGTGTTGCGTTTATCTGTCGTGCTGCCAGATGTTGTTGGAACTTTAATTAATCATTGTGTCCTGGACTGTATTCGTTTGTTGGGATCTGGATCATCTGTCTACCTGTGCACTGAGGACTGCGTTTGGATTCATTGGTTTTCCGGGAAGAGTGGAGCGCTCCTGAACCATCCATCCGATTTCATCTTTTCAGTAACTACCGGTAGGACTGTGTTTACTTTCACCCTTTCAACATACAGATCGCTGGACTTAACTTCGTCACTTCTCGTCTTCATCCGGTTTGGGTTTCATGGACTTTGCTGTGTGGTATATATGTTAAATGTAATATCGCCAAATCGGTCAGGGGTGGTATTACTGTTTTCATTTAGTTAATTTTGTTTCATTATATGCTTAATTGTTTTCCTTTCCCAGTGTGCTTTATTGGTCTCTGTTGTGAGTGTGTGTGGGTCAATCCAAGGCTGGGGACGTTCCTGGGATCTCCTCTGTTAAAATAATTTAATCACCGTCACCTTTGACGGTGTGAATCTTAGCGGCTCCTGACCGCTACAACTGTGTGATCATTTTTGCAGTGTTAGATGTTGTCGTCCCTGTAGCTGAAGACCTATCCAGGTCTGGATTTAAAACAACTGAAGTCTCTGGCCCTTATAAGTTAGGAATTGATGGAAATACATTTTGGATAAAGTCTCTATCATCCACATTGGGTGTGTAGATATTTATCAAAATCACTTTTTTAATTAAATAAATTACTCACCACCATCACATATTGCCCTTCAGGGTCAGATACTACATCTGATACTGAAAATGAAATTGTTCTATGAATTAAGATTCCCACACCTCTAGTTTTCTTTGTATAGCTGGAGTGGAATACAGTGGAACCTCGGTGCATGACTATAATTCGTTCCAAAACTCTGGTCGTAAACCGATTTGGTCGTGAACCGAAGCAATTTCCCCCATAGGATTGTATGTAAATACAATTAATCTGTTCCAGACCATACGAACTGTGTGTAAATATATATTTTTTTTTAAGTTTTTAAGCACAAATATAGTTAATTATACCATAGAATGCACAGCGTAATCGTAAACTAAATGTAAAAACATTGAATAACACTGAGAAAACCTTGAACAACAGAGAAAACTAACACTGCAATAGTTTGCGCTATAACGCTACCAACCGCTGACTAAAAACACTTTTTTTTAAATGAGTTTTAAGCACAGGGAAAAAAAAATGAACATTTGAAAAAATCCGTAATTTAATAAACCACCAAGAAAAGTAACATTGCAACAATGCACGCTACGAACCGATCGCTATAAACAGAAGTGAAATCAAAATCAAGCCCAGTGCATTCTTTAACTGCCTTCCTAACTTATGCGTCCAGCCCCCTCTCTCTCGTGCTGCCTGTGTGTGTGCATCTGTCTCTCTCTCGCGCTGCCTGTGTGTGTGAGCGTCTCTCTCTCGCGCTGCCTGTGTGTGTGCGTCTGTCTCTCTCTCGTGCTGCCTGTGTGTGTGCTCTCTCTCGCGCTGCCTGTGTGTGTGTGTGTGTGTGTGTGGTGCTCTCTCGCTCTCTCTCTCTTGCTTGCTGCACAGGAAATGCACAGGGAGAGACTGAACATGTACAAACCGAAAGGGAAACTGTCTTGTTCGTATACCGAGTGTGTGGTCGTGAACCGAGGCAAAAGTTTGGCGAACTTTTTGGTTGTAAACCGATTTGTACATGTACCAAGACGTTCGTGAACCGAGGTTCCACTGTATTTGGCCAGTCCAGTCTCTTTGCAACTGAAACTGATCCTTGCTGATTAAGCTAGTCTCCTGTAAAAATACTAGTTGGTGTTTAGACTTGTTAGGTGAGAAAATACTTTCTTACTCTTTAATTTGTGATTAAGACCTTTGACCTTCCAGATTACAAAGTTCACTTGTCATTTTATAATCTTAAATTAAGGTTGTACAATCTTGCATAGGATAGCTTTAACCTTAATTTCCAATATTGCCAGGAGTTATGGCTATGAAGCATATTGTTGTGTTGGCACTTTTAATTGTGGGGATGAAAAGAATAGGTCAGAAATAGCTTGCTCTCTTTCCCTCCTCCCCCAGACCCCCTGCCCCTCCATATTACATGCTCCATTATGATCAAATGCTTTTGTGCTTTTTCAGTAAAACTTTAGCATTTTGTTACGGTGGCACTTACAATTGTAAGGATTAAAAGGATAAATTATGTGACGGATGGCCAGGGCCATTACCTGGCCGGGACAGTGGCTGGGTGGAAGGACCAAGGGAGAGACCATGTTGGAGTCATTATCATCCTCAAGATATTTGAGGGCAACCCCCCTGGGTTGCTACAGCACCACCAGATCCCCACAGGGCATGCCGGGAGTTGAAGTTCAAAGTAGCCCTGTTGGGCTCCGTGGGCACTGCCAGGGGGTGCTGCAGGTGCAGCCGAGTCCTTAGGAACTGCTTCTGCCACACCCAGAAGTGCAGCCAGAAGAAAGTCAAGAAACACCTGTGGCACTTCTAGGTGCTCTATAAAAGGAGCTGCCTCACCACCAGTTGAGGAGCCAGAGTCGGGAGGTGGAGGACAAAGCTTGCAGGAGGAGTGGAGACAGACACACAGACAGACAGAGAGAAAGAAAAAGAGTGTATTATATTAGTTGGTGCTTGTGTACTGTGCTGTGAAGCGGGGAGCAAGAGAGAAATGCTCCCCGACTTAAAGGTTTGGGGAACGGAACACACCCTGGTGGCCCACAATTAGAATTAGCTTGCTCTCTTTCCCCCTGCCCCCACGCCCCCCCATTTTGCATCCCCATGTGAGGCTAGACCACACTGCACAAAGTCCCAGTCCTCGGACGTACCTAGAGACCGAACACATCCAAAATGAAACAAGCCCAATCGGCAGCAATGTAAAAGGATTAAAACAGAGATATCTTGTGATGTGCGAGTCCCTACCTTGCACGTCAAAACACAAGGCTAAGTCTCAGTACTTTAGCAAAACCAACTTTATTTATCTTGAAACAGGAACAACATGGCTATTTATTGCAGCGGGATCTACCATTCTCCTATACACAGAGATAGCAATCAGAGAGGGTTGTGGCCAGGTTAGTGGCCAAGTAATACTGTTACCCTACATTTATAATGTTCCTTGCATCACCCATCGATGGCAAGTGCTTAAAGTGTGACCGCAATCGACTCAGATCTGCTTTAGCTTCAAGACTCTGCAGCGTTGGGAGCCCACGGTTGCCCTGGCAACTGATAAACTGTTTTCCACAGATGCTGCGGCTGCGCTTTGGGACGCTCTTCATTGTGTTGTCCCATTGGGGGAGTCCCAAAAGAGTTCAGAAACCTTACAATTTATTGACAATACAACACATTTTATTTATATAGCAGCATTCCCATGCACAAAGCACCTCACTTTGTAACAGTACAAGATTACAGATCAGAGTATTGCATTTAAAACTGATTGAAGCTACCATTTTTACAGGAAGTCCTACAGGAGAAATTATATTTATATCCAAAATTGCCATTATTCCTACTAATTACCTGATTTAATTAAAAACAATGCAGTTTCCAGTAAAATTGTGGTTTGCAATGACCATCAACAGACTTAAAGGTCATTCACAAGGAAAAGCAAGAATTCATCAACAGCAGTTATGCTTTGCTCATTGGGAATTGTATGTTGCATGTTCAAGAGTAAGGACATCCATTGAACTAATAATATTAGCTCCCAGTTAAAAAACAAGATTTAAAAAAAAATATTTAATTTAACTCCTACCCTTCAATCCTGAATTGCTATAAATGCTGAATTCTCAGATTTTCACATATCATTCCCCTGTTACAACAATTCCAATACAATACAACATCTAAAGGTTTACTACTTATTAAGTATTGTAAAATACAGTATGTTCATAGATGCTGCATAAACTCTATGGTACTACTTATGCTGCATTTTCATTTCTGCTCTTCATTTCACAGAGTACAATGATGTAGGTACAACAACTACATGATTAAATGAACTTCACATAAACACATCCATCAGATTGTCTATCAGATAAAACATACTGTAGTTACAATTTTTACAAGTGATGTAATGTAAAAATATGAGAATACTTAAATAACAGTGAGAATTGCCCAAACTTAGTACAGGAATCATAAAATAGATATGACCCTGGGCTAGATTCTTGCAGGTCAGGTACCTGCTCACCACTCCCCAGTACAAGCACTTCCTAATGTACTCCTAGACACTCTTATCCATTCTCACCCTCTCATGCAAATCACATATTGTACATGTTAAGTTACTTCAAATCTGACAAATGTGTATTGTATCTGTGTAAGATCAGTACCATCAAGCATGTGTTGCACAAAATTTATTCTGATATTATTATCATTCCAAATGTGCAAGTTCAATCATTTGAATTCTGTGTTCATTTTTTCCTATGAAAATCTACAATTGTTGTACCTAATCACATAACTATTATGGATTACCAAGGAAGTAACATTCAAATTTAGATTACACAACAGCTGTCAGAACGAGTTAGCTAGTAAAAAGATCTCTGACAAAATATCATAAGAGGGAAACCAATGCTAAGAATCATCATTTCAGATTTAAACAGGTTGAAAAGTATGATGCTCAGCCAATATGTCTTATTTAAAGTGAAACAGTCACTATCATGAAAGAGTACAATGTGAGGTGCCACTAGGAAATCAAAACCATGGAAACAAGCTACAGTCACAGCAGTAATACTCATCAATTTACTGACTCAACAACAACAACAAACAAGATTTGCTTCCCTCAAAGCTACATAGTTACTAGTTAAACACAGGAAAGGCTTTACTAATGCAGAGGTATTTAAAGAGTGTGTTATAGTCATTTTATCGGACCTTGTCTGCGATACATTTATAATGTTATTTTTTCTGTGCAACAAGTACCTCTGTCATCTACAACTGCAATATTTCGTAGTGTTGTCTTGACAGAAAATATCCAAAGTGAGGTAATGGAGGTTGTCAGTCATGCTGAACATGTATTCATAGCCATCCATATTACTAACTGAGAATAAACCGGATATGGGCGCAGGGACACGGCGATGGGACCATGAGACGTACTGCGCAGGCGCGCGTCTCATAAACCACAAGCGAAATCGTATCCACCGTAAACGAAGGAGTCACGGCCCAAGAACGAAAGAGCTCAACTAATGTGAATGAGAAATGAAGCAACAATGAGCCCATAGCTACCACTAACGACACAATCACACAAAAAAGAGGATTCTGCGCTGCACCCCAGACTCAAACGTGAGAGGCTATGGAGGCCCCACAGGTCCACAAAGATAGTACGAAAGGCGCAGGCGTCACCGCCATATTGTGAGTGGCACTACTGCGGAGTGAAGATAGGAATAATGTGCTGCTTGGGATTGTACAAACGGCTGAACGCTTTACACCAAATTCAAACACAATACAGCTCAACGATACAAACACGAGCCCGCCTGGACAAGATCAATGAACGCAGTCACCTACAATGCGCGTCTGAAACTGCGGAAGCAAAGCAAGCACGGGTTCAAAACGAACGACCTCGACTGACAGATATACAAACACGAGCCCACCTGGATAAAATCAATGAACGCAAGCGCCTACAACGCGCATCTGAAATGCCGCGGGCAAAGCGGGGACGGCTCCAAAACGAACGAGCTCGACTATTGTATTTTAGGTTAAATGCAACAAGGAAGGCAGAACCTGGAACAGTCTATGATGAAAACTATTTTTATGTCAGCTCAGTCACAGCAAAAAAATTAATGAGAAGCCACAGAGGTTGATTATCATTACTTAGCTATGCAAGCATACACTGTACAATTGTTGATTCTATTATATTAAACAATGGTTTTATGATAATGGGGTTTTTACTTATACTTACTTTTTAAAATATTAAAAAAATATTCCACGAAAAACATTTTTATATGTTACATAGCCCACTTAGTTTGCAGTGATACCTGAGAAACAATCGCTTGTTTTCATGCAGAATGGAGAGGAAAAAGTTTATACTGTAATAAAAGTCAATAATGTTGTATCCAGACACAAAAACTCGTCACACCCTGCTTTTGCCCAAACATTTTCTTACTTTTTATTTCAACCTCCAACCACCAGTTCACCGCACCCCCTTTATTCCCATCCTGCCCCTTGTCTTTTATTAAATCAACTATGTACAAACTATTATAGAAACACAGGGTTCAATTCTGGACATAACAAATAGTGTCCAAAATTATTGTTTTTTCTTAGCTACCAAAACAAACCAAATTAAAAAAATCATTTTTCAGTGGAATATTCATTCAAGAAGAAAATACAATTGTCAGCCACATCTGTAGTAGACAGAAAATTTGTGAAATCTAAGAAAGTTAAAACTGTGATGAGCTGTTGCCTCTTCCAGGATTGTGACCTAACTGGTGACCAGTGCTGCTGGGACAGGATATGACCCATCATAACACTATTCATAGTTTCTTGTTACCTTTTCTTTTTCAGCATTTGTGTCATGCTTCTTTGACATCTGTCAATTAACTACATGCATAATGTAAATATAAAAAAGTGAAGGTGTGTAATTTGTGGCTTAAAGTAGTAAATGGCTTCTACATCTAAGCATGCTGTCAAATTGGAGCCAGCCTCTACTTATTTACCATGTCCCTGGAAGAATTCTTCACTTCAAGGCAGAACTCTTGACCAATGAATGAGGGAGAGAGTTCTGTCTTCAAGTCAAACACACGGTTTTATGGAAATAACATCTTTCCTGGTTACAGTCAATGTAGAGTTTTCATGAACTACCTGTTAATAATATTTTAGTAAAAAATGCACACATGTTGCAGATTTTGACCATATGAATGGATAACAGACAGGTGGATTATGCAGAGTGAAAATTAAAGTTTTTTTTTCCATGGATGTTTTCATATTGTCATTTGACAGGACTGGTCATAATTATTGTTCTTTTACATCATAAGCATTTTTCTGCCATTTTCCATGAAACCATGAGATCGAAAATTTTTACACACAAATTTTGTAAAAGAGAACATAGGTTTGCTGGCATTCTGGCCAGAAAGCCATTATAATTGAAGGGTGGAAGAAGATTGCCTCTCAAGGCTACATGACTCAATAGGCATCAGTATCCATCAGGGGGATCTCCCATGTGCACACCAACAGGGCTCTCAATGTGTGGCCCTGCTGGGTTTCTTGGGAGCTGCCAGGAGGAGCTGGAGGAAGGAGGATACCTTATTTTAAGGAGGTTCTTCCTGACCAGCATGCAGCACCAGAAGTTTTCCTGGGTTCGGTATAAATGAAGCCACACTACTTCACGCAGGTGAGTCGCAGTCGGAAATAGGGGAAAAGATGGACAATTCACGAGAAGGAGTAGAAGTGAAGGAATAAGGAAGAGAAAGAATTGTGGTTGTGATTAGCAGAAGAACAAACCTGTTAGAAGGTATTTTTTCAAATAAAGAACATTTATTTGAACCCAGGACTTGTGCCAGTGAGGCTGTGTCTGGGGTTTGGATCTGTTACGCTCCCTACACTGTATGTCATAGTATATGCTTAAGTTTATGTTCTTAGTCAAAAAATTACAGTCTATCTGAAATGTTACAGTGGAAAACAACAGAATATTAAGAATATTCCATTACTATACTAGGTTAAATAGGACCAAATAGAATCTTCCATTTTATCAATACAGCTAAAACTTATTCTGTTATACAGTACTTAAGTAAGCACC
Source organism: Erpetoichthys calabaricus (assembly GCF_900747795.2). NCBI lineage: Eukaryota > Metazoa > Chordata > Cladistia > Polypteriformes > Polypteridae > Erpetoichthys > Erpetoichthys calabaricus. The sequence continues at coordinate 93,911,742 of NC_041404.2, forward strand.
CTGATGTAGGAATGTTACAATACCAAACATTCTGTATTCAATACCAATGCTAGTGAAATTTCATGATACTTGAAACTTACTCAGTACCACAGAAGAAACAGAAATTCCATTTACTTAATATAAAGTACTTCCATTATTCACGTGAATAATATTATACCATCCATCCATCCATTTTCCAACCCACTGAATCCGAACACAGGGTCACGGGGGTCTGCTGGAGCCAAACCCAGCCAACACAGGGCACAAGGCAGGAACCAATCCCGGGCAGGGTGCCAACCCACCACAGGACACACACAAACACACCCCAAGCACACACTAGGGCCAATTTAGAATCACCAATCCACCTAACCTGCATGTCTTTGGACTGTGGGAGGAAACTGGAGCACCCGGAGGAAACCCATGTAGACACGGGGAGAACATGCAAACTCCACGCAGGGAGGACCCGGGAACCGAACCCAGGTCCCCAGGTCTCCCAATTGCGAGGCAGCAGCGCTACCCACTGCGCCACCGTGCTGCCCTAATATTATACCTTTTTTCTTTAATACAATATAAAAAATACAAATACTCATAATAACAGCAGCTTTAAAACAGTGATATATTCTTCAAGCAGTTACCCAACAATAATTTTAAGTAAACTAGTATTGGCATTCTTAAATATCAAAATGCAATATAGGTCTTAAACTTAGTTTAAGATACAGTGGACATGGAGATTCTCTCAGTGTAAGAACAATTATGGTTAATTTAGTGAACTCTAAGATTTTTCAGAATATTTAAAGCTCTTTTGTAACAAAATGCTTTTAAATTCTGGCTTGTCAGAGAATGTACTGTATTTTCATATATTTTCAAGATAATTGCTATCGTAAGATATATATTTGCAACATTAACTGGTTAAAAAAAACTATCAAATTAACTGAGTTTTCAAATGTCACAAACTCCTGGTGCTTTAACTTTCTAAATTCCTTCCTCCATTTTTTACATTTGTCCCAACTTTAAGGTGTCCTAGGTGAAATTTAACTTGTCAGTTTTACATTAACCCATTATTTCAGAACTACTGTAATACAGCTTTTGCTCTGCAACATTGCAGCTGGGTTACAGTATATGGGTTACAGTATATTTTGTTATTGCTTATGTCCAAATATACAAAGCCATAATTAGAAAACTCAACCAAAGTTGCTTGTATTCAATTTTTCCTTAAATTTCAACAGGGAAATGTCATCCCATTCACATATGTGATATATGTGTTTTTTTACTATGTCACATTTTAGGAATTACACTCATGACCATTCTTTTACCCTCAAATACCCAAAAGAATCACGCTGTTTAGTGTTTGCAGATTTGTACTCAGGCATGAAGTATGCTGCTTTGGCAGTTCTGCTAACTGTGTGTGTGTGTCTCTGTGATTACGTATTCTATTAGTGATGAGCAAACCCCACTGAATTTGTTTCGGCAAACTCAGCAAAATCCTTTGAAGTCAATGGAGAAGGAAAAACTGAATTAGTTTTGAGTGGATTATAATGGTGTAATGGTCTTTGATGGCTAAGGAGGCATCTGTCAACTATGCTGGACCAATTATTGTGTGCAAAAATGTGACTTGAGTTGTGAAGTAGCAGTGTTAACCACTGTGCCTCCCTAAGACAGAATTATGTAATTTATAGGGCTGCTGTATTGCTTTCCAGAGCCAGCTTGGTTACAGAGTAAACACACTTTCACACTGACAGAAACCAATTGCGGTCAGGCACAAGTCTCATACCTCACGTGAGAGTATAAGTGACTGATCGTGGATTGCAATCAGCTTAACCAATCTGAGATGCTTCCGTCATGCAGCTCTGCTCCTCCACAGGGGGACAGCTCTCTACACAGAGATTCTCAAACTGTGCACTGTAGTGCCCCATTGGAAGGGACACTGTAAAAACACTGAAAGCATCACATTTTACACTAAAGACCCCTTATTACAACCATAAAAACATCATTGAACATTGGTACCTAGGTGTGAATTATGGATTGAGTAATAAAGCCGCAAGGGAAGAATGCAGTGAAGGATAGTGGCATTCTTACAGAGTTTACGCACACATGACAGACCCAGCAATGAATGCAAATGTGAAAATAAATGGTAGGTTTTTTTTCTGAAAATAGAAGGGTCAATGCAACGTGGTGCTTGACCATAAATGAACTGTCTTTTTGGAGACAAAAATATGAATTGAGTACAACTATATTGAAATGATGGTGTGTGTATTGAATTACATGCATACATAATCACCCTTTTAGAATCACACATATGATTTAATGGCATATCTGTACATCTATAAAGAAAACTGTTTAGTCTTGAATCTGCCTTCATTTTCATGTCTGCAGTGTCTGTGAAAACACTACAAGTAAGCTATATTCATGTGTGGATTTCTCTGTACACAATGCCTTGCATGTTCTCATTTTCCAAGTAAAACAGATGCTGGCTGTACACCACATATACTGACATCTTTGCTGCTATATCAGATACTTGGCACACTTTTTTATGCAGAACTGCATTTTGCATTACAAGTAAAGGCAACAGATCAGTGTTATATGTTCAGAGGGCTGCCCCATCCAACATTGGCTATTATAGCTCTGTGGTGTTTCTCTGGTCTTGCAAAGCCAGATGCACAATATTCAGGGAAAAACACAGTAACCATCAAACCATGAAAATTCACTGTGAAAAATGCCTTGGCGAATTTCTTCAATTTAATATGCAATATCAGTCATTTTAATAGTTTGATGTATCTTGAGCTTTGAAGCATTTACACACTAAATACATTTTATTTTGGTAATAAATTTTGTAACACTGCAAGTATTACTTTTAAAGTATATGTTATTGGTCACATCAATGTGCTCTCAAAGCATGTACAAATCAATTACTGAACTCACTCCATAATGTTATAAAGGTGGCAATAACAAAAGCCGCTGTGTGACTGTGTGATTTTCCTTTTTTTTAAGCATTCCTTTAGTGGTGTGTTGATGTTTTCTCTAACTCAAAACATTTGCAGTCAAGTTTTTTTCATATGTAGTTTTAACTTACATTTTTTTTCACAAATTGTGCCTTTCGAAGTAATTTGTCTACTTGCAGTCTCTCCTGATTGCAGTCACTCCTGATTCCAGTATCAATGGGGAATATTACCCATACTGTAAGAATGCCGGTACCATTACATTATCAGAATTACAGTAATGACTTGGTACCAAAGTATCTGTTCTTTTGACATCCATACTTATGTCAATCCGGCATTAATATTAAATTATAAGGTTTGGCTATTACTATAACAAAAGCAATGTTATTTAATATTTAAAGGTTTATTATCAAAATATATAAAAATAGTAATAACAAGAATGAATCAAAAACTCACAAAAACTTAAATCCTAGAACGAGACAAAGTCTAAAAATCAGATAATTAAAAGAAAGTACTTGCAATAAATGAAAATAAAAATCTAAATGTGAGCCAAAAAAAAAAAAAATAATGGAAGTAAATACTAATGTTGCAAAAATCATTTTGTTTTCTTTTGGGCTCTTAAACAGCTCAACATAATACATAATTAACATATTACAATAATAAAGTATAAAAAATCAGAAACAAATACTTAAGTAATAAAAGAATAGAAAAGAAAAACAGAATTTACAAAATAATATTCACAAGACAACAAAAATATTAAATAAAAATTAAATGAAACTTGAACCAGGGATAATACACTAGCTATCTCATAACAGATACATCCTGCAAACACACTGATCAAAAAGTCAAAAGTAGGGAAGTCATGATAGCAGAATGTTTATAGTTAATACCAATACCAGTAAAATTTCACAACATTTGATATCTATTTAAAACCATGGCCAAAGAAGGAATAACATTGAATAACTTTTTATTAAAAATATCTCCATTATTCAAGTGCACAATATGTAAATACTATTAGCAGCAGCAACTTTAAAATAGTGGTATATCTAGTAGTTACCCAACTACCATTTAAGTAAATTTATATTGGCCATCATAAATATCAAAATAAAATGCAGGACTTGAATTGAATTAGTGATAGATATAGGGATTACCCCTGTGAAATAATAAATGTGTGTGTGTATATTGGGGGGGGGGCTTATAATGGGGGGGGGGGATAATAGCATTTAGTTTATAAAACACTAGCTGGGCTACCTGTCTAAAGCAGGTTAAAATCTAAGTAATTATAATCATTTAGACCTCATGTATTTGTTTGATACATGGGTTGTCCATTTGGTCTGACATAATTATATGCACCTGATCCCTTTTCCTCCAAGTTGAATTTTCCTTTTTGGATAAAGGTAACCATTTTTGCCACTTTAAACTGACCACTCGTATAGCTGAAGTGTTTTTCTGGGAAAATGCAGCAGTAGGAGCTACAGCATTAGCGTGGTTTAACAGCTCTAGTCTTATCATATCTGGGCTTTGGTTTCCTGATGTATGCATTGATTTATAATTATTTTACTCCGCCATTGTCCACCATGCAAAGTTATCAGTCATTAGCATTACAGCTATAAACCTTGTTCACATGGCCTGCGTGGATGCAAGAAAGTTGCTACCATGAAGTTGTTGCCAGTGTATAACATTGGCCTATCAGCAAAATAGGCTGATAAGACCACTTTTCTTATTTTTAGACCCTTATTTTGTATTTTCTATTAACATTTTTGATTTTTGTGACCCTTCTTCAACATGTTTTGCCAGTTTTTTACATTTTCTTTCTAACCTTAGCAACCAGCGAGACAGACAAATACACAGCCATTTGTCCCTTTATTAAGGTGAATGATATCATCATGGACTACCAGATTTATCTTAATGTTCAACTGTAAATTAAATTAAATTAAATTCAGTCAATTAATAGAATAGCTACTTTCATCATAAAATGTATAAAAAAACAACATTGTAATTCCCCACCATGCTAAAAATGTTTCAAAAATTGTTTGAATCAATTAATTTATGTGCACCCCACGATTTTATTTAATCACATACAATCACGAAAATTGTGGTTAAAGAAAATTTTATTTTTTGCTTTTTAGTGCATTTATAACTAAAGTAAATAAAATCGTTTAACTTAATTTTTTATATATATATATGTTTTTTCTTCTGATTTCATTGAAGGTTGGTGTGCATGCTAATTTGCCCTGCCATGGACCAACGCTCTATTTAGGATTGGTTCCTGCCTTGTGGCAATTCTGCTACAAATGGTCTTGCCTCCCTGCAATATTTAATTCAAATAAACACAATAACTAAATGAATGAATTGGCAAGTTAAATCAACTTTTAAAAACATTTTGTTTTACACTTTAACATTAAAAAGAGAATTTATGTTAAGCACAGTGACTCTTTGTCAAGTACTATATCCATAATATCTATATAAAAAGGTAAAAGAGAGGATAGCTGTATAATACCCAGATTTCTCCTTGTTAATGTAACTGTTTCTGCTGAAATGATCCAAATTACAATATCCAGTATGTTTATTGATAAATTACTAATTACTATTAATAATTAACAGCTATCTACCTACCATTGCACATTAACAACCAGTATGTAATTTTATAGTTATAAATAATATCATTTGTTCTAAGAGTTGTGAACAAACAAACTTCTAAAGACAACGTGTAGCAAAAGTTGAATCCTGGAAATAGGATATTATACACTCTCAATTACCAAAACATATTTGCCCCAACAAGTGCTGTGAAGTAAATTGCATCCATTCACTTTTCAGCAAGGTATACAGTTCATGGACACTGAGAGGGGATGATTAATTAAGCACTGATTGGCACAATCCTGGACATACGGCCAGTTCAGTCACAGAACAAAATCATACACCTGTGTTTACTCTCATGGGGCCAATTTAGAAAGTCCAATCAGCAGGCACCCCTGCAGGGTTGTTTCCTGCCGTTCCTCCAGTGATTTATTTGTAAGTTGTTTATCGTTTAGTAGCCATTAAATATTTTGCAAGTTAAGCTAATCCAACCATCTATTGAAGTCATTACTTGAACTGTGTTTATAACAGAAGTGTAGAAATAACTTTTCCCATATACTCAATGCACTTCTTCTATGATATTTGCAATGTATACTGCACATGTGCAATGCTTAGGTGGGTGTGATTGTGCACTGCGATGGAATATTATCCTGCCCATTAAGGCTACTATCACTGGCTCCTGTGAATCCAAATTGGATGGATGTAATTTATTCCATAGCACTTGCAGGAATAAACATATTTTGGTACTGGAGAATGTGTAATGACACATTTCCAAATATGGTCTGGTACAGTTATGCTCCCTTTAGTGGCTACCTTTTAACACTAGGATTACTAAAGCCTGTGAAAATAGTTGTAATCCTAGCCCACCTTAAATCTCTTCACACCTCTCCATTCAGTGTCTTTTGTGTTGTAAATGTGTCGATCAGCAAAAGCAGCAAGCAGCATGCTATCCTGTCCCCCCACCAATACAGAAAGGGCAGAAAGTTCTCTCAGCTCAAGTCTGTTTACCTGCGTGTGAGTTACCTGGAGTTGTATAGGGTAAATAATATATCGTTATTTGGAATACATGCATTTCATGTGTGTTCCGTGTCTACAACAATTTGTATAAACACATTGTTAAAACAGAAATGTTTTTCATGTTTTAGTAATAATTGATAAAATGTAGACATAAAGTGTGTAATGTGTGAAGCCTGAAGTCCAAATATTAAATAAACACTTTCACAAAAGGTACAAGTATAACAAAACAAGTGCGCTTTTATTCTAGAATATAACTGCAGAAAAAGAACTTGTATTAGGGTGCGACATCGACACACCCTTAGTACGACTGCTTTGGGGTGCAGCGGTAAGAACTGCTGCCTTGTAATCAAGATGTTCACGGTTCGATCCCGGATGCCTCCATTTTTAGAAATGAGCTGCTCTTATTTTTACTTTTATAGAATAAAAACATACATTTGATTTGAGTGTGTAACAGCCGATGTAAATTTATGGTAATTGTAAAGCTTAGCATTTTTTTTATTCAGTTTTATTCTCTCAGTCATGTTCTCCACAAACCAAGACTCATGAATAACATTTTTAGAAAGTTTAAAAATAAACGCAAATTGTAACGCATATATATGCCAACTCAAACAAGCCTTTGCAGAATACATTAATTGACAAGAGGCTGGGCCGCCCTTTCTGGTTTTTGGTAGCCGACACAAGCTGTGATTCACCAATTCTTGGTAGCTGACCAAGCTGTCATTGGCCAATTCTTGGTAGCTGAAACGGGTTGTGATTGGTCAATTCTTGGTAGGCGATATGCGCTGCGATTGGCCCGAACTTTCAGTTCTTGGAAGAAACTTGGTACAAAGTGGTCATATTAAGGGTGTCAATGTCGCACCCTAATGCAAGTTCTTTTTCTGCAGTTATATTCTTGATTAAAAGTGCACTTGTTTTGTTATACTTGTACCTTTTGTGAAAGTGTTTATTTGATATTTGGACTTCAGGCTTCACACATTATACACTTCATGTCTGCATTTTGACAATTATTACTAAAACATGAAAATTGTTTCTGTTTTAACAATGTGTTTACATAGATTGTTGCAGACATGGAACACACATGAAATGCATGTATTCCAAATAACGATATATTATTTACCCTATACAACTCCAGGCAAATCACATGCAGGTAAACAGACTTGAGCTGAGAGAACTTTGTGCCCTGTCTGTGTTGGTGGGGGGATGAGATAGCATGCTGCTTGCTGCTTTTGCTGATTGACACATTTACAATACAAAAGATGCTGATGGAGAAGTGCGAAGGGATTTAAGGTGGGCCAGGATTACAAATTTTTCATAGGCTTTGGTAATTCTAGTGTTAACATAGGTATTCTGGACATAGTATTTGATAAACAATGCAAAGCAGAAGTTCTTAAAAGTAGACCTAACTAGCCAAACTGCTCATTTAATTATTATGTTTATTGGAAAGAAAGATTGTAGGCAGGGGAAATTTATCATAGTAGCATCAGCACATGGCAGTAAGCAACTCTAAATGGAGTGCCTGTCCATGGGAGAGAAAGAGACACACACACCAGCATTCAACCTGCATGTTGACATACAAAAAGTGATCCCAAATAGCAACCTACATACAGCAGAGATAAGTTGTTTGGTTCTTTCTATTTGACAGTTTATGCAGTCTTTACTACACACAAATAAAACTAAACAATCACATTACACCATTAAATACTGAATAAGTATTTTATCCATGGCTGTTTCTTGGTTTCCTGCAGAGATAGGCACTAGAGGTCTATATGGTACTGATTGTTCACTCCCAACCACACCTGCCATAGTTTTCATTCCACTCCCGACCATTTCTGACAAAAATCATTCCATTTTACATCCACTCCCATCTGCTTTCTCCCACGACCGAAAATAGCACCATTTCTCTCCCAAACTGCATTCCCACTTTCCTTTTAAAAGACACTTGAATTTGACAGATAAAATGTGTATTTATAAAACAGTGCAAATTTTTATTCTTTCTCACAATGCAATTAGATTTTATATACTGATATTTCAAAAACTAATAAATTGATACATGAATAGATAAAGGGTAATGAAACATCCTCTTTTTCCCAGTAATGTCCTCATTTTGAGACTTTAAACAGTAGTTTGGCTGATATTTACCAGACCCTTATAATTATCTGGGATTTAGTCTTGATCATTAGTTAAACTGTGTAAACAAACACCAGACTTAAAGTATTTTGTCCACAATGTTTTGTGTTTTTCCTTTTCTACTATTAAGAGAAATAATCCTACAAGTCCTTACAAAGTCTTTTAACTTTTTTAATTAATTGAATATAAACTCAGATTTTTAAATGATGAAATTATTTGATTAGAAAAACTAATAAATATCCATGAAGGCATGTGTGAAATTTAAATTATATCCCTGCCCTTTGACCTCCCTTATTTGAAAAACAAAATATGGTTACCCTAATAAAGAAATATGCCTGCTATGGGATTCATGCCATAAAGACAAGCATTTAAAAGACACACCAGGCAAGATGCAAGCCAGCCCCAGTGTATCGGAACACAACACATTCCATGAATATGCAAAAGTAAGTTGATACAGGTACAAAAATGTATTCAAACTTTATTTCAAATTAAATCAACACTACAATAAAGAGTGCAGAAGGTGAAGCAGTACATACATATTTTGCTAAGGAAGATACATACTTTTATGACTCCTAAGGTTTTAAAAGTATTCCTCCAACATACTGTACAGTATACTGTATGTTTAATTAATAGCACATTATTCCTATTTATTTTTTCCCAGTATGGATGCAGCTTCTTGGAGAACATTAAGAAACAATTCTATATTTACTTTAATTCCACTTAAAATAAGAGATCACTAATTTATAACTTAAATTACATTCATACCTCAAAAGAAAAGAAAACAAATTTTGAACTTAAGGATTGTAGTGAGTTTGTAAAAATACAGCAACAAGAAACCTTCTAGCAGGTATGAAAACAATAACACACTAAAAATGGCATATTTCTTTCACAAAACATACACAAAAATTGACATTGACATGAATAAAAAATGAATTTGAACTTAGGAGGCAATTTCAGTAATTGGAATGTAGTAATTGCACAACTTCTGGTATCCATTTTTAAAACCAAGTTTTTTTTTGTTTGTTTAGTGACAGTGGAAGCTAAAAAGCATGTCCAAGAAATTTTAGTTCTAACTACAGTTTTTTTTTTTTTACTTTGCAACATTTCTTGACTATGAGTTCAGTTTTGTGACTCTAGTTCTAGTGACTTGGTTTCCTCTTTATTGGTATTTTCATCCTAACCAATTTTTTTTTTGGAAACCTCACCTTCACCAGACCTACAGTGCTCCAATTTCTGATTGTATCTAACATTCTGCCTTCATTCATTCTAACTTAAACTATTAACAGGAAGCTGTACAGTAGGTGGCACAAGACAAAATATTGCATGAGGCTGCTCACAATTCATACTTTTTATCGTCCATTATCCTTCTGTGGTCAGATATAAAAATAGTTTATAATCAGTGTGTTATTGTGATTTATGAGCCAGCTTCTTTTAATATATGTTAATTATATTTTAATAATTATGTTTTAGGAACACACTGTAGTTTAAAACATAAATAATGGCTTGATAGGCAGCGAGCAGGAAGACATTTTCCTTCAAGAAATTAAAGTGTGCCCAAAGGTTATAATAACCAGATATTTGACTAGAAATTAGATATTTTTGGTGCGCCTAGTTTTTTTTTGTTTTAATGCAAGCAGGCATGCTCAGTTTACATACAAGGTTAAATTTGACCACAATACACAATGAGTTACTATTTGTCACCACAAACACTAAACCTTGTTTTCATATGTGTGGGTTCACTGTCCAAAGTGCGGATGCCAATAATTGTTGAAATTTTGACACTTTACTGTGATATTCCAGCTTAGACCAAGGTCTTCTTGTAGTCAGTCTGGGCACCTCATTGGAAGTCTACCAACTGGGCACATTAAGTTGTGGGGCACCAGAATGTCATTTTCTGTGTCCATCTATCATCAGACTTTACTCCACATGTTGCTATCTATGATTATTTTTGTTAATCACTGCCATGTTAACTTCTTTGAAGCCAGCTATGCTGAAATTTCCCATTTTCAATACAATTTTTGAGTGACACTTTCAGCATTTGTCTCTCCATTGCATGCTGTGTGACAAAGTTTCTCAGCATTACACAGATTCCACATCTTGCAGTGGTATATCATCAATGGTAAAACCCTATTATTAAACACATTTTTGCCTGCTTTGGTGTTTTTGATCTCTTCTAATATTAGTGGTTTACATTAAGACATACTACAGTTCTTTGGTGTGATATTTCTTGATCTACTGTTTGCATTTGGAGGTGATCACTTGACCAAGGTAGATGTATGAACTGACATCTGTAATTAAGTCAGTTCCTAGTCTCATCTCTCTTTATGGGCAGAACTGGTTGCACATGTGCTGCATATTATTTCATTTGATCCGCAGGACCACTGTTTTACTTGCTTTGTCAAGATCACATAGACATTGTTCTGCTTTCTCGACTCTATGTGTAACTACAATTTAATCAGCAAACTGCTGAGTGAGCTTCTCACCATCAATGTCAATGTCTCTGGCTTGCCAACTAATTCTTTGAACATTTTTTTTCTCAAGCTGCTGTGAAAAGTCAGTGTTGACTCCTCCTAATGATGGTTTGGGGAAACCATACAGCAAGTCACAACTAGCACCACAAAAGGCCAAGGGCAGACCCTTTACCACAAAGGTAATGCTAAATGTTGACAAAGAAAAGCTCTGAGGCTGGAAACTCTGGAACCACTCCTCACCCCTACAAATTTAGTAACCTGCAAGACAGAAATCACCCGCCAGAAAGGCTATGAAGAATGAGAGACCAAATGGAAAACCAAAGAAGACATGGGGTGCCTTGCAGAACAAAATAATGGATTTAATAGGTCACCACTAGCCAAAATCCAGATCCTTTCCTATTAAATTAAGATTGAATTCAGCACTGCATGACAAAGTCTCCTTATGGAAGAAACATCAAAAAATGAAATATGGTATTGTCAGTGAAGCAGGAAAAGTAAATGGACTAATTTGGTGTAGTCAATAGAAGTTGATGTAAAATGAGAAAGCTAATACCAGTGTACTAACTGGTCAGCAGAAATGATCTGTAGTTAATAAGAGCTAACAGGCAATGTCTTAGCTGATTGGATAAAGAGATTACTCTAAGGGTAAAGATAGCATATAGTTTAGTCACTCATTAAAGCATTTTTCCAGTGGATGGATAGAAGACGTCCACTGCTATCTATGATTAAGACAATGCCTCTAATTCCTCTGAAAAATAGACATACAATTCTTGAAGACCCTATTGAAACATTTTAAGACTACTGTACTGTTTCATAGGCTTCTTAAGTTGCTTTGCTTGTAAGAGTAAATGCAGCATTTAGATGCACATTAAATATGCTTTCTTTTCTACCATCTTTTTCTGGTCTTAATACCATGATTACTAGGAGGGATATGTTGTCTTGAGTATGACTACAATTTTAAAGTAACATATTCCCAGGGAGCATGCCTCTGTTTGCGGAAATGCAGCTCCAAACCTGTAGGGAACCTACACAATGCTTAGCTGTTACCTGCAATTATTCATCTCTGTACCATTCTCTAGCCCTTCAGTGAACAAACTGCCAGTAGAAATTCCACCTTCACTTCAGAACAGGTAATCCATTTGAAGCTAAGCGTGTTTTGGGCCCAGCCAGTACTTGGATAGGAACCAACTAGGAAAAGCTTAAGTTGCTGCTGGAAGTTAAAGCTTAAGTTACTGCTGCTGTTAATAAGGCCAATATGGGGACAATTACCCTGTGGTTTGTGTGTTGTTCCCAATGCCCCAGTTCAATGATGGGAAAATTGTGCTGTAAAAATGGCTTCCAGTAGAGATGTAAAACTGAGACCATGACTCTCTGTGTTCATAACAGATCCCTTGGAATTCTTCAAAAATAGTAGAGTGTTCCCAATATCCTGCCTAAACTGCAAACAATTCCCTGGTCATTCTAATCATCTCGGTATTCTAACTGGTTAACTACCTCACCCCTTCACCACCTAATAACTAATGTGTGGTGAGAATACTGGCACAAAAATGGCTGTTGTAACATCATCCATGTGTTTGCTGCACAATGGTGGTGCGTCATGGGGTTCCATGCTGTCTATGTAGAACACTTTATGTAGGTTAGAAAAGCACTATATGTATGTACAGTAATTAACTAACCAATTTCTGTTAAGTCTGTAACTGACCACTGAATTTCTGGTCCATAACATTGGCAATTAAAGTTTGTGCTTCTGCAGAAAATGCTTGTACAGCACAATATAAAAACATCTGTCTGCCATGAAAACTGAGTGTCATTATGCATATCCTCTCCCTGACACACTAACACTGAGTACTTTCAGCCATCAAATTATTCTGCAAAAATGTGTCAAGAAACATGCAACATTGTTCACGATGGTATTCAGTTTTGTTTTTCCTCTTTCCTTCACTACAACCTTGCTGTGGAGGGTGGTCAGTGTGTGTCCCATACAAGATCCTTTCCTTTTATTTAGTTTGTCGATTCAGTGAACCTCTCTTGAAGTGATGTTACCAGCCAAGCACATCACAGTGTAGAAAATCATACTGGCTATTACATGTAAAATATGTGAAAGATGTTATTACCCACATTAAAGGAACACAGTCTCCTGTAATAAAAAAAGCCTGCTCTGCTCTTTCTTATGTAGTTCCTCTGTTTTATGACACCAGTACAAACTGACATTGATGTAAATCCCCAAGTACTTATTAACCTCCACATCCACACCCTGAATAGTGACTGGACTGGACTGTACTGGAGGCTCTTTGATGCTGTGAAGGTAAATAACTAGTTACTGGGTTTTGCCAATATTAAGTTGTAGACAGGTCTTTCTAAAACAAGTAAAAAAGTTCTCTATCTGTCTCCAACACTCTCCCATGAGGATTTCTGTAAGTTACATGACCTGGTGTTATACTTATAGGCTGAGGTGTTCAAAGTAAAGTGTAAAGGATACTGGACTGTTCCTGGTGGTGCTCCAGTTTTGAACATATCCATATCAGAGACATAGTCTTTGAGCCTCACAAACTGCAGTCTGTCAGACAGATAGTCCATTATCCAATACACCATAGACTCATTAATCTGCATATTTCTAAGTGTACCCCTTAACAGGGTTGGCTAAAATTTATTGAAGGCACTGGAGAATTAAAAAAAACATAATCCTAACAGTACTGCCTGGATTGTCCAGGTAAGAATAAGCCTTGCTAAGCAGATAGACAGTTGCATTCTTCATTCCAATCTCTGTCTGATAGGCAAACTGTAGTTGGTCCCGGTGGTCTACCACAAGAGGACTCATATAGATGTAAGTGCTATTGGTCTGTAGTCATTAGGTGAAGAAGTGATCTTTGGAACTGGAACAGTGAAGGATGCTTTTCCACAGCAGTGGGGGCTTAGGAACAGACTGAATAGGTAACAGAAGACACCACAAAGTTGGTATAAATATATATATACAGTATATTAGATTTTTGCATATACTTTTAATTCTATTCATTCATAATACACCAGATAGATGACAAAAATAGGGGGATCTGAATGTAAGTTTAACTCTGTCAATAATTATCATAAACATGACTCTATAAACAGATTTCGTACTATGACAGATACCAGAAGGAATGTCATTACAGCTGGATAGTTTATATAAGCCTAAAATGTTTTAGGGCATTTTTATCAATATTTACCAATTTAGTTTTTTTCCCTTATCCTCTTCTGTATGTTTTTCATCACTTCAGTTATCAGTGTTAGGTAAAAGGAAGGATTCCTGACTCAGATTCGTTTTTCTTTTTATTTAATCTTTTTAAAAATATTTTGTATATCTTGTTATTGATTATTTATTTGCTTTTGGAATATCATTTTGTTTATTAATTTTGAATATTGTCTTATGTTAAATCCTGTTATAGCGGATATAGCAGTAATGAATTTTTCAGAATAACAAAAATGTTTTGTAAGCCTGGACAAACATTCATAGAACATCATGTTAAATGAATCTTGTTTTAACTAAATGTTTTTTCAACAATAAATGGCCATGAAAGATAATAATGTAACTCAAAAAGTACTTAATGCCATTTCAGCACTTTCTACGCAGAGTCTCTGGAACCCTGCAACATGTTGTTTCAAAGAAAGAGATAGCCTGTTGCAAAATTCTTGAGCAGGCTCAGCGAGCATGAAGGCATGACATCATACAGGTATAGCCGAATTCTGAGTCAATGCTCCACCGAGCGTCCGCGTGGGTAGTTGCGGATACAGTACTATTCGAGATCCATAGCGTATTCTCAAAGATTTCTGTGAGAAGAACAAAAAAAAGCGAGAAACGGCATCTGTTTACACTGAAAAAAAAATGAACAATCCTGGAAATGTTGATTATGGAATATAAAAATATGATGTGGCGAAAGCATTTTGGAATTGAGCCTTCATCTAATGACTTGATTTTATTCTGAATTTTCATGCCTGTATTTCAATTAAAAAAAATACATCCAAAGTCTCCTTTTCATTATGTGTTCATACCTGCATTTCTACTAAAAAAAACTCTCATTTTCATTCTGTATTCATACCTGTATTTCTATTTAAAAAAAATTACATCTAATGTCTCGTTTTCATTCTGGGTTCATTCCTATATTTCTACTTAAAGAAATTATATGTAATTTCTCATTTTCTTTCTGTACTTTCATACCTGTATTTCTATAAAATAAAAGTTACATCTAAGATCTCATTTACAAATAAAATATTTTTTCTAGTTTAAGAAGCTCTGTTTTTTATACAGGTATCATCAAACTTGGGTCACAGAGTTGCACAAGAGACAGGGAGATGAGTTCAGGTTTTCAAGGAAAATACACGTACTTTATTACTGTACAGAGAAGGAAGATACAGTCTCAAGACTTCATTCAGAATAGGAACTGTTAGGAGCCGCGGCATGTGTGATGGTCCTGCTTTAGCTCCTATGTTCAGATTAGAAGAACACCAACAGCTCAGAATCACCACTGTGGCAGACATGGTCTGGAGAAGGGAGATCAGGAAAGTGTGAGGAAGAGCAGATCAAAGCCAGGTGTTAAATGTTAAACATCGCCTGAAAGTACATAACGTGGTAACCCTGATCCTGCAGAGGACAACCAATTGCTTTGCCCTTGTTTTACTGTTTACCAGACGCTGCAAAGCAGCTACGGAGCTGTCCTTGGTGTAGCTAACTTTAGATATGGCAAATCACTGGCGGCCCCAGTCACAGTACTATACATATTTTCCCCATATTCATTATAATGAAATTTCCATTATAACAAAATATTTTTATAGTTCCGTGAGTTTCGTTATAATGGGATTCCACCTGTATATATATGTTCTTGGTGTCATGTGTCTTCCCTTCTTTAGACTGTTCCTAAGGGGCCAGGGCCTCCTGATGCAACAATTGTTGGTCTACCCCCAGACTTAATTAGCCTGCAAAATCCACAGGGCTAATGCTGTGACATTAGTCCTTGGATGTGTGGATATTTTTTTGATAAGTGATTTTCTTATTTTCTTATTTTGTTTATGGATTTAGGCGTTTCTGAGGATTTGATTTCTGGTTTATGGGCTTGGTTTTGTCCACTATATTTTTTGGCTTTTTGACAAACTCCTTTTGTGATACTGATATGCTTTTTCTTGTTTTATTGATTTTCCTTTTTTGAAAATAAATTCTATAATTAATAAAGCACTTAATTCTGTCATTTGGCCATAGGTTTTATATGGTTTATCTCTCTTCTCTCTCAGGTTTTGAGTTTTGAAGCTCTGGCCCCATTTTGTTTGGCTGAAAGCCTGCTTCTTGATTTTGGGGCCAGGCTGGTTTTGTGTGTGTAGGCCTATGCCTCATTGGAACCTTAAAGGTGTAGGTTCTGGAAACAAAGCCTTAGTTTTGAGAGCCCAGCAGATCATATAGTCAAGACCACAATAGAAACCAAGAAATTTAGAGGATGCTTGTCAACTGTTCTTTCCTTTTCTTCTCTGACTATCCCTTCTCTCTTCAGCCTTCTTGTGATACAGTATATACTATATGTATATAGATAGATAAACAGTTGGATAGATAGTCTAACACCTATATTGTTAATATAAAGACTTTGCAGAGAGAATTCAGATTTTACTGAATTCTATTACTATTTTAGTGGTGACTTCACCTGATAAATATTACTGCACACTACAGGCCAAGGAAGCAGATTGGGTTAACTTTTCCATCCATTTTCCAACCCGCTGAATCTGAACACAGGGTCACGGGGGTCTGATGGAGCCAATCCCAGCCAACACAGGGCGCAAGGTAGGAACCAATCCTGGGCAGGGTGCCAACCCACTGCAGGACACACACACACACACACACACACCCAACACCAAACACACACTAGGGACAATTTAGAATCACCAATCCACCAAACCTGCATTGTCTTTGGACTGTGGGAGGAAACCGGAGCACCTGGAGGAAACCCACGCAGACACAGGGAGAAAATGCAAACTCCACGCAGGGAGGACCCGGGAAGCGAACCCAGGTCTACTTACTGAGAGGCAGCAGCGCCACCACTGCGCCACCATGCTGCCTAGGGTTAACTTTTCATTTATTAAATTGAAATATATACTAAATAACTCTGTGATATTACATCATTTATGTTGCTAATGTCAGATATTAAAATTGAATCAAGCATTTTTATATTCTTATTTACACATATCTCTAACTACCTATAAAATACAATAAAGAAAAGTCAATTGATGAGTATAAAATAAACAAAGCTGTAGCTACGACCACCCTCAGCAAAGGTTTCCTCCCTGATTCATTTTTTCAAATTATTGAGAGCACTACACACTCTCCTAATCATTAAGTTAGATGTAATTATCACTCATGGGATTGACATTCAAACCATAATTACCTCTCCTGTTAATGAAACCATTTCAGATCATTATTTAATTACTGTTGATCTGCTCCTGATACAGCCAATAAATGTTCAGACAAGAACCAGAGCTATGTCGCACCTACATTTTAACTTTTAGATTTATTGTTATTCTAATACCTCAGACCTAAGACAAGAGGCTAATGTTGATCACCTCACAGAAACTACAAGTGGAATTCTGAAAATTAAACTCATGCAGATATTTTAATACTTAAATGAAAAATTCTTAGTTGTAAGTACAAAGACTGCAACCTATTCTAGTTAAAGTATAAATGTAACCACTGAAAGCTTATTTAAATAAAATTACATTTTAATTGTTTTATGAGAAAAATCCATAAATTTACACATTCATAAAAAATTTCCTTAATTGTGTCATTGGTTGAATATAGGTATGTATGTTCTTTAAAAAAATGTGTCTCAAATTTAAATTAAGTACTGACATAAGAGAAACTTTGATCTAAATTATTTTAGTAGTTTGATACTAAGTCAATTCTGATTATCACAGTATTACTGTAGGAATTTTTCAGTGTACAGTGTAATAACCCTAAAGAAACTATTCCATGAGATACTAAAAATCAATGTATTTTCATATGTAATTAAGTATTTTTATGTGTGGGTATCTTTATAATGTATTGGGAGATAAAAGGCAAAAACAAAAATAGTGGAAGAAAATTTTGAATATAAAAATCATTGGCAAACTTTTTGTAATCATATATTTTAAAACAGAGAAACATTCTGTGTGACCACTATTACTAATTATTTTTCAGATTTACCTTGAAAAAGGTTACTTTAACTTGGATATTTTCATCTTTTACACTTTTGAGTGTGGCTCCTGGCAGGAAAAGAAATCCCCAATGCAAGTTAGCCTGGCATCATACTACACAACTTTAAAACATAGAGCATATCACAATTAACACTAGAATTACCAGAGCCTACGAAAAAACTCGTAAATCCGTCTCTCTAAAACCCCTTTCCAAATTCTCATAATGTGTGACATCAGCTTTAACCCTATATAGTTTCCACAATCCTGAATCCCCTTCTCCTTATAAATGGGTACAACCACATTTCCTTCACTCCTCTGGTATTCTGTCCTATTCATACTTCTGCATCAGAGCCCACAACACACCTACTCCCACTTCTCCTGAACTCTTAAACACTTCTGCTGGTATTTTATCTAGTCCTGTTGCCTTTCCACTTTTCATTCTTTTCATTCACTCTGTTAAATGTCCCTGACATTTGATGTCTTCTTCAAACTCCTGGAGAAAGAGTTTAAAAATCTCTGCCACTTACAACAAGATTTATTCCCTAGAGCATTCTATTCATCCTAGCAAACATGTTACCAGCATTATACTAAACAAGGCTAAGGATTTAGCTGAACAATCACATACAGGTGCATCTCAATAAATTAGAATATCATCGAAAAGTTAATTTATTTCAGTAATTCAATTCAAAAAGAGAAACTCATATTATATAGATTCATTACACACAGAGTGATATATTTCAAGTGCTTGTTTTTTTCATTTTGCAGATTATGGCTTATAGCTAATGAAAACGCAAAATTCAATATCTCTGAAAATTAGAATATTGTGAAAAAGTTCAATATTGTAGACTCCTGGTGTCACACTCAACTCAACTAATTGACCCAAAACACCAGCAAAGGTGTCCTGAGCCTTTAAATGGTCTCTCAGTCTGGTTCAGTAGACCACACAAGGACGGTAAGCCAACAAAGATCATTGCTAAAGAAGCTGGCTGTTCACAGAGTGTTGTATCAAAGCATATTAATGGAAGGTTGAGTGGAAGGAAAAATGTTGCAGGAAAAGGTGCACAAGCAACAGGGAAAACCGCAGCTTTGACAGAATTGCGAAACATAGCCTATTCAAGAATTTTTGGGAGATTCACAAGGAGTGGACTTTGGCTAGAGTCAGTGCTTCAAGAGCCACCACACACAGACATATGCAGGACATGGGCTGTCCGGGACCGTCGCATTTCTTGTGTCAAGCCACTCCTGAACCAAAGACAATGTCAGAAGCGTCTTACCTGGGCTAAGGAGAAAACGGACTGGACTGTTGCTCAGTGGTCCAAAGTCCTCTTTTCAAATGAAAGTAAATTTTGCATTTCTTTTGGAAATCAAGGTCACAGAGTCTGGAGGAAGAGTGGAGAGGCACAGAATCCAAGTTGCTTGAGGTTGTGTGAAGTTTCCATAGTCAGTGATAATTTGGGGAGCCATGTGAACATCTGCTGGTGTTGGTCCATTGTGTTTTATCAAGTCCAAATTCAGCGCAGCCATCTACTAGGAAATTTTAGAGCACTTCATGCTTCCCTCTGCTGACGAGCTTTATGGAGATGCTGATTTCATTTTCCAGCAGGACTTGGCACCTGGCCAAACTGCCAAAAGTACCAATACCTGGTTTAATGACCATGGTATCACTGTGCTTGATTAGCCAGAAAACTCGCCTGACCTAAACCCAATATCGTCAAGAGGAATATGAGAGACACCAGACCCAACAAGGCAGACAAGGTGAAGACTGCTATCAAAGCATCATGGGCTTCCATAACACCTCAGTAATGCCACAGGCTGATCGTCTCCATGCCATGCCACATTGATGCAGTAATTTATGCAAAAGGAGCCCCGACCAAGTATTGAGTGCGTACATGGACATACTTTTCAGTAGGCTAACATTTCTATATTAAAATTAATTTTTTGATTGGTCTTATGTAATATTCTAATTTTCTGAGATACTGAATTTTGGGTTTTCATTACCTGTAGGCCATAATCAGCAAAATGACAAGAAATAAATGCTTGAAAAATATCACTCTGTGTAATGAATCTATATAATATATGAGTTTCACTTTTTGTAATGAATTACTAAAATAACTTAACTTTTCGGTGATATTCTAATTTATTGAGATGCACCTGTACTGTTCATGTATGTTTCATATGAAGCATATTATTATGAAAATGTGTAAAAGTCTAATGTTAGTTGTCTCTTACTCCTTTCTGCAGTTGCATATGGTGGTTTATGATTTAATTATAGAACTCACTATTTTGTTCTCTATTTTTGTTGCTTTTAGTAGATGTCATTTGGACATAACAGTACAATATAAGATTTTAGTAATGACACTCACTCGCACTTATGAATGAAACTGTATGATACCACTTCTATTATGTTATTAATTAATTGCTTTTGATAACTTTATATTTACACACTGTAAATAAAAAACTAGTCTTTTTTTTAAGTGAGTGAAAATTCTAGTAATGAATGAATAATTCTATAAACCTTATTTAATAGGATATGACCTTTGGTTTGGTATAATCCATATACTATATAATTTATATATTAACTTTTAACATTGATATAACTATATTTTGTAAATTTGTAAATAAATTTAGAGATGCCAAAAATCTTTTCCACCCCCAAATTAAAAATGCTGTAAATAAAGTAAGTAAGGAGTTTTCTTAATATGAAGGATATGCAATTGGTAATGCATTAATTTGCATCAGGCAAAATAGTCAATTACAATGATTCACTCTCAGGCTTTTTTCATTTGACTACTGTATATTTAATAGTAAATACTGCAGCCAAAATCAGAAAAGGAAAAATTTAATATATCACTCAATTTAAGTTTACAGACAATTTTGAAATCCACCTTGTGATACAGAAATTGGAGAATACATTTACATTTTTTGAATGTGTGTGTAAATACATTAACTATATTTATGCAGGGAAGAAACACAAAAATTATTAATCAATTTTTTATACAGCATAATACGTTCGTAGAATGTGACTAGACGGCTCATGCTTCACTTTCCTTCAGGTGCACATACAGGTGTTCTACTACAGTAGCCACTTAATAAATAGGAGAAATAATGTATCTATGTATTTATACTGTATATACAAGGAAACAGTGTGAAATGCATAGTTTTTGATTACAGTCTAGGCTAGGTTTAGTGCAGTAAAGTAGAATAAACAAACAACTTCAGTGGATTGCTGAAAATTAATCAAGAAATAGACCAATCTGATTGGTAGTAACTAAATAACTTATAACTGGATTTAATTCATTAGTGAATACAATTGCTCAATATACAGTGTAGTACTAAGATTAGGCAGATAGGAAGAGGAAGTAAAAATAAAAAGAAACAGAAATGAGTTCCTGCACATTGCACTTGGCTTCTTATTTTGTAGGTCCAGGATTTAGCTGATCTCACCTGTTAATGGTCACTTAACAGAAGCACCTCACTATGATGCACAGAAGCTTTCTCACCAGATTAGACAACAAAAAAGAGGTAATTTACTGTCAATTTCAGAATGTTCTTGGGTTGCTGTAACTGTTCTCAATGAAAAAATGTTTATAAATAGTCAATAGTTCATGAAACATGCACAGTGAGACACAGAAATAATTGAAGAAACAAATACAGAGTGACTTTTGATGTTTAAGCTTTAGGGATAAATTGAGAAAATACAGTTCTACTTTATCTTGTGTTTAATAATTATAAAAAAATTTATAAAAAAGATAATATATGCAAGGCATAACATTCAAGTATGTTCAGGGACTTTGTTAACTGTTTTGTAAATCTGAGCATTTTAATTTTGATCTCATTTTTGTTTATTAAATATTTTTGTAACAAAGAGTCATATTTAGTGATAGTATATTTTAATTATGTGTTTTAGCTAAGTACATGCATCTATGGTTTTGGCATTTCACTATCATGTAGGTAAAGGAATATTCCACCCAAATGTGTTATGTGTAGTGATTAGATTAGATTAGATTTAGAACACTGAAAAAAATTATCATGTTTTCTTGGAGGACACAGATAGCAAAGTACCTCACACAACAGGTTTCTATGGGGACTAACACTGAACAAGCAGGAAATAATATATAAAATAGCCATGAAAAAAAAAGGAAAAGCAGTTATTCAATGCAGAAGTCTGCTTCCCTGCCATTCAAAAGAGGATTTTTCTGGAAGTGGTTTATTTAAAAATGTTTTAGAAAGTACTGAGCATACTACTGGATAGCTGACATACAGATTATGTGACACAAATAAATTCATTTTTTCATTTTTTTTTATTTAAAAAAAAATGGGCAATGTAGTCTGTTCAAGATATCATTACAAAAATGTAACTTCTCTAACAAATTTACTTCCTGAATAATTTTATCACATTTAAAAAGAAGTCAGTCTACTGGGAAGCAAATTGTTTCAATCAGACAAACAAACAGATCTGATGATAACAACAAGTGCCTTTATATTTTCTGTGAACACACCTAAAAAATAAATATTTTTTTTTCCAGCATGACAGTTTGCGGTACTTCCTCATATCTCCAGCATTCTCTGAATTTTGATTTTGGCATATTCTAACTGAGGTTTGCTTAGTCTCCAGTGCACAGAGTGCCCTGACCACAGTTGGTTCCTGCATATAACCTAAGCTTCTAGAACAGGCTATAAAACCTCACAAAACAAAATAAGGACCAGCAAATGGACTTGTGTGACTGTGAATGTGAATGTGTTTTTATGGGAACAATTTGGGTATATTTTGAGAGATGAAATCTGTGCTGTGATAAATCCAGTGCTTGCAATATTGCATTCAGAGCTCATTTTGAAAAAAAGAATATGCTCTAAAAGCATAACTTTTCCACCAACTGAAATCAATGGAGAGGTTTTATAATGTATACATTTTCCTTATATTCACAATGTGAATACAGTGAGCAGAACTTACTGTAAATGCACTGTTCTATTTAAATATTATTTAATACATACATTTGGAAGATAAATAAATGTTGAAATCCAAATGGTCTTTGTTTTTGGATACTTTGATAAATTTCAAAAGACCACAAATGATAAAATATGTAAAATGAAAATTATGCGGAGTGTCTGCTAGGATAAGCTTTGCTCTCCTGAATATAGTTTATGTATTAAGAATATACTATACGTATTTATATTATTATTCATGGGCATGGGGTGTTAGAGTCTATTCAGACATTAATAGTTCATTTGAGAAAGACTTGTAGAGACTTCCAAGGGCTCTTCATAAAATGGGCAACACTTTCTGCAAAATTAACAGGAAATGCCTGAAACTTATTTTGTTGTTAATTTGAAATGCATTACAGTACACGCTACAAGATTCCCATGGAACAATCAGTTTTCTAGTGCATCTGCAATTTTGTCTCAAAATGTCGTGGTGCAGTGACGTGCATTAAACAATGAGCTATTATTTAACTGATTGTAGTAGAGAAGGAGCCGGTAGCAAACACTCATAATCACCAACAACAGCAGTCATACCAGTATCTCTTCATGAAGGAGATAAATGCTGTTATTTCTTGGTGGTGCAAGGCTGCTTAAAATAAGGCAAAATGAGGAGTGTGGCAAATGTATCTAGTTATACTCTGTGTTTCAACAAATATATAAGAATTACTATCATTGAAAAAATTGTGTTGAAGAATTTTTGGGTAAACCTTGTAGCTATGTATGTTATGTTTTAAGTAAAATCACAAAATACAGTAGTTTAGATAGCAGTTCTTAATAATTAATAAAACAGAAGCTATTCTTATTACACTAGATATATTTACCCAGGAATGCTTGTCACCAATGGTTAAATTTCTGATTTTTTTTTTTTTTACTTTTAATAGATGATGTGTGAATGAGATCATCTCAGCACTGTGTATTAATCTAGGAAAATAATTATGCTTTTACACTATTTCATTTTTTGGGTTGTCACCACCATTAACAAAAAACTGACAGATACACATGGTCATATTTTAAAATGTGCTGAACCTCTACAACTGTGTTTCTTAAACAATGAGTCATGTTTGTGATGGGTTGCCACAAGACTGTGTAATACAATTAGCCAAGATCATCAAAGCGTGAATTCTGTGGCTACAGCTATACCAGGATCTGTTTAACATACTATTTATTTTATTTTGGTAGTATGAGATCTGAACTGTTGGCTATAAACAACACTACTTATGCATCACAAATAGCTTTTATTTCTAAGCTACAAAAACAAAATAAATGTTACCCATGACATCACCATTCCTCTCACAACCTGTGAAGCAATCAAACTGAGATCTCTGACAGCTAAAATCCATTTAAGAAAGAAGGAGGGAGGAGGGAATGACACAAACAAGCTGGTGATGTGAAAGGACTGTGGTGTTAGATTTTCAGTGTGTTGTGGGGAGCTAAGTGAAGGTTTGTATAGTGCAGTGGCAGTGTTGTGCTCTAAATTTACTTTCAGTGGCCATGGACAAGTATTTGGTACCTCATCACATTTTCGCCATTATGGCATACATTGAATCCATATCTGTAACAGAGGTACTTTCGTATTAATGTGGCTTGGTAAACAAGAATTCCTTCTTGTAACACTATTTTAAAATGGTTCGATAAAGTTCCATCTTCTGGTAGTGTGAAGGATGTGTTTGTTGGACCACTGAGAACTTTAAGAACACCGGAAAATATTGAAAAGGGTGAGACAACTAGTAGAGAAGAGCCATTGACATGACATTTCTCTATAGCATTTAACACTTGACCTGACTGTAGAATAAATTCTGGATCAAGGTTTATCCTATCACAATATAAAATATGGAATAGTATGTAATAATTTATCTACATCACTAGATTTTATACTTAATTTACAGATATTAAATGAAAACCAGAATATGCTGAGCAATTTACAAATATATTTAGAAGAATGCACTGTTAATGGCGGAATTCATTTGAAAAACATGTTTAAAAATGTTATTTATGACAAGGGAAATGAAGAGAATTGATTGATGTATTCATTTTTGACTATCTAATTTCTTATTTAATTCAATACAACCCTTATTTCTGATAAAAGAGACAAACAACACATAAACACCCTCCAGTACCATGACTCAGGTGACTAAGTTAAATGACTGTTCATAATATCCTTTCAAAAATACATAATATCCTTGAAGTGTACCCTTTATAAAGAAGAATGTCTTTTCTGTCAGGTTTACTAAAGCTTACATTAAGCATTTACACTGGCAGTGATATAACACAAGAATAGATTGAATTACAACTATTGTTTTGTTAATAATACATTTGTTTTTCACTTTCCTTTTTCAGTAATGTTCACATCAGATATATACTTGAAACAAAACCTCGTACTTTTTTATTTTATGCCCATTGTTATTTATCTATGTACAGTATGGATGTGCTATCATAATGTAAAAACCGTGTTCTTGGGTCCTGGTAGATACCAATTTTCTTATTTGGGCTCTCAGATCAAAAAGCGTAACAATCCCAGCCATAAAGAAATATATACATGGCTATGAAGATTCTGGCATAAGCTTAAATGACAAAATGCAAAACGGAAAAACAATCCAGATTAATATATAAAGCCTCTCCATACACATTGATATTTAAAAACTATATAGGTCACTTTCACTTCTACTAGTGAAGGCCCACACCATAACAACACAAACACATAACTCCTTTCTTTTGCTCTTTACTCACCGTTGTCTTGGCTACAAAACATATTACTGGGTATAAATATCTTTTTTAATGATGTGACAGAGACTATGATAAAGAGGACATGCTATTCATATTTCATGTACTGCATATTAAAAGGAACAGAAGAAAAAAGAAAGATAAAAATAACCATTAAAGACATTAAATTCCAAGATACCAAGTTAATCTATCAAAGAACTGAGCCAAAATGTATAGATCTGTAAAGCACAAGAGTATATGATTTCATACCTAAACTGCATGCTATAAATATTCAACAAAGAAATAAAAATAAATGACAGAATAGATGGAGGATGTCCACTTCACTTAACTATGAAATGTAAAATTACTATAAGTTTAAACTGCTAGGCACTCACCTCAATCAGGAAATCTCCCATTCTTAACCCTGCTCTCCAGGCCACACCTCCTTCGTCAACAGATTCCAGGTACTGCAGGGCAGGAAATGCTGGTGTTGGAGTGAACTCTTCAATAGGAGTTTGAGCTGATAAACAAAGAAGTATTGGTCAGGCAGTTTATAATCACAGATATCTGACCCCGTAGTCTGAAATACATGGGACAACAAAGACTGAGAGTCACTAAGAGACAGATCATAAAAAGTTAGCTCTGCTCTGTACATGGAAAGCTGAGCCACTATTCAAAATAACCATGTTAATAATGTTACTAATGTTAATTATGCTGTGTTATTTTTTATTTCAGTATAGCTAACATTTGACTTGTTAAATGTTAATAAAATCGATAACATTTGTTATTTTAATTTATAAATAGCCTCTAAAAATAGAATCACAACTAACTCTTGTTTCTTTCAGTGAAAAGCATTACACTCATTTACAATTTAATCTTTGTTTCAATTTTACACCAGTGTTAATTGCAGAATGAGGGCAATTTAAAATGTAATACAGACAGAATATCCATTTGTCTACATAGTTACCCATGAGAAAGTATCTATACTATGACCAGAGAAGTAAGATTGATGCCAAGCCAAAAACTCAAGAAGAAGAAATTGAAAATGAGTTTAAAACTGAACTTTCTCTACTTCCTTAGTTTATGGAACCATAGCCCAGTAAAATGAAATACCTAATGCCTCTATGAGCTATTAAAATTAATTCTCCTTTAGAACCAAAAAAATGTACTGGCATTATTCAGACAGCTGTTTTAACTAAGACTTACTTAAAACCTTTTTGATCAAAAGCAACCATTTCCACCATTTCCAGATGGATTGATCTCAGAAGCAGGCTCATCCCTTGGGTTGAGCAGCTGAAGGGTTTCTGTGCCTTACTCCACTTTTCTAAACACCTTTAATTCAATTTCAAAATGCCCAGAACAATGCTCGGTGGTTTGATAGATTATGATCACTGTTTGAATCATTGACTTTGGGATGAATTATTTAAAGTGGACATGCCTGCGTTAGGTCTTGTGCTGCTGGACTAGTCATTGTGTGATTATTTAAAACCTTGAGTTAAATGGGTTCAGTTTTCTGGAAATCAAAATGAAGTTCATTATAGGGACCCTGTTAACTGGATCTTTTGCTGTTCTCTCCATTAAAAATTAGCTGTATGTTTTATCAGCCTAATTTCTGAAAAGGCTGACGTTAACTGCTTAACCATAGGTCTGTAAAGCAATGGTTAATAACGCATGAAAAGTTAATGAAAAAGTCATATACAGTTAAAGAAAAATATTTATCATGCTAACATATGTCCTGGGTATGACGTTAAACTGCATCCGGTCCTGCAAGCGTTCCTCCAACTTGCAAAGAAATCAAGGGGGTTGGTGGCAGGATTGGCACTCCAGCCACCGTAAAAACACACACAGCTCCGAGACGACAGAAAGAACTCTTTTTTGCTCTCCATGGGAGTAGCTCTGATGCAGCTGCCCATAGGAAAGCTGCTCACATCATGAAGGGGATGGGGGAAAGCCCTCGGAAGCCCATCCCCAGAAGAGTCGAAACCATTGGAGAGCCAATGGGGTCAGGTGTGTTGGGGATCAGAACTGGTGTGGTGGTGAGGCGTCGCTCACTGCACGGCAGTACTCAGGTCCCAATTTGAGGTGGCCCATATGGGTAGGCGCATGGAACGTCTTGTCTCTCCGGCAAAGATGATCATCTTCCTCTGCTGTCGGAGGAGCTGCGTAAACTCCGCATTTCAGTGGCGGCACTCTCTGATGTGCGCAGACCAGGAACTGGCCAGATCTCTGTAGGTGGATACAACTTATATTGGTCTGGTTGCTCTAATGGCTGTCATACTCGGGGAGTAGCTGTTGCTGTAGCGGATTGGCTTCTTCCGATGGTGTCCGATGTCACTCATTTCGACGAGCATATTATGAGACTCAGATTACGGCACTCTCTGGGTGCCTTGTCTGTTGTCTCAGTGTATGTTCTAACCACGGTGAGTGATGTCTCGGTGAGGGAGACATTTTATTTGCAACTTTGCTTGGTGGTTGATGGGTGCCCACGAGGTGACACTCCTCTGGTCATGGGTGACTTCAACGCAGCCACTGGCACTGACAGGGCTGGCTATGAGGATTGTCTCGGTCCCCATGGGTCTGGTGACTGTGGTGAAACTGGCTCCATGTTCCTTCACTTTGCAAAAGGTCAGGGGCTGCGAATCGCTGGATCCTGGTTCCAGCGCCCTGAGCCGTATCGTTGGACTTGGTACTCCAATACTAGAGGTGCGGTGAAGGAGATTGATCACATCCTCGTGGGCAGATGCTGGATACTCTTGCAAAACTGCAGGGTCTACAGAAGTGCCCAGTTTGTGAATTCTGACCATAGACTTGTTGCTGCTACTCTTAGGATCCAGCTTAGGTCCAGTAGGCTACCACCTACTAGGAAAATGAGCCTGGACTTGGCCAGACTCCAAAACAAGACTGTTTCTAATGAGTTTGCATGCGGTTTGTGTGAAGAACTTGCAGATTTGGGTGCGACTGCTGATCCTAATGTGATGTGGGAGACCTTCAGTGACAAGACCCTGAAGGTTGTTGAGGGTTGTGTTGGTGTTACCGGTGTTCCCAGAAGGAGGTGTTTTATTTTGTAGGGCAAGCTGGATATCATCAAGAGGAGTCGCAGCGTATGGCTCAATGGCAACTCTGGTCTGTACCGGAACTGAGAAGGACAGCTGTGAGGGCTCTGAGGGCAGATAAAGAGACGTTTGCTAGAGGAATCTGTGAGCAAGTGGAACACCATCTGTGGTATAGCGACCCACGTCCTGCTTACAGAAGAATCAAAGCATTACGCACATCTGAATCTGTTTCTCAGAGAGTCTCAGTCAGGGCAGCTGATGGAATGGTCCTTACGGATGACACTGCAGTTGTGACTCACTGAGCTGACTTCTTTGAGCAGTTGTTCAAAGCTGATCCTCCGGCTAGGACAGTGGATATCTCTAGGTCCACGGTTCTTGAGGCTGATCCTCCAATTAGCTGTGAACCACCCAATCTCACTGAGATTGCACAGGTGGTGAACCAGCTGAGGGGAAGAAAGGCTGCAGGGATCTGTGGTATCCGGGGTGAACTTCTCCAGGCTGGTGGTAAGGCTGTCCTCCTGTCCTTGGAAGCAATCTTTACTTCCATTTGGGAGACTGGCATCATCCCAACTGACTGGAAAATAAGACTTGTTGTCCTTATCTGTAAAGGGAAGGGTGATCGCCTGGATTGCAGCAACTACAGAGGGATAACACTACTCTCGGTGCCAGGTAAAGTCCTTGCTAGGGTCATCCTCATTGGATCCGTGATCACTTGCTCACCTACCAGCGACCAGAACAGTCTGGTTTTACTCCTAAGAAGTCTACCATTGACCGCATCCTGGCACCGAGGGTTCTCATTGAGCGCAAACACGAATATCGGCAGAGTTTCTTTGCAGCCTTTGTCATTTTTCGCAAAGTGTTCGACTCAGTTGATCGAGGTGCCCTGTGGGACATGCTGAGGGTTCGTGGTATCCCGTCGAGGTTGCTTGATATCATGAGCGGCCTGTACACTGGTACTGTGAGTGCTGTACAGAGTAGAGGCAGAACCTCTGTTTTTTTTCCCAGCTGATTCTGGGATTCGTCAGGGGTGTGTTCTTGCTCCTACTCTGTTCAATGCTTGTATGGACTGGGTATTGGGCAAGGTCATGGGGTCCAGCTGCTGTGGGGCATCTGTTGGTAAAGAAAGATTCATGGATCTTGACTTTGCTGATGATGCTGTGATCTTCTCAGAGTCAATGGATACTCTGATTGGGGCACTCGAGAGACTGAGCGAGGAGTCTGAGTGTCTGGGCTTGCGAGTGTCCTGGATAAAAACCAAGATCCAGGCCTTTAATGACCTCTTGGGTACAGCCAACAGCACTGTGTTTGTTTACGAAGAGAGTGTCGACCTTGTCGAGAGGTTTACTTACCTTGGTAGTGACATTCATGTTTCTGGTGACTCTTCCTATGAAGTCAGTACACGAATTGGGAGAGCATGGGAGGTCATGAGGTCGCTGGAAAGGAATGTGTGGCGCTCCCGATATCTATGCAAAAAGACGAAGGTCCAAGTCTTTAGAGTCCTGGTGCTTCCTGTCTTGCTATATGGTTGCGAGACATGGACGCTATCCAGTGACCTGAGACGAAGACTGGACTCCTTTGGTACTGTGTCTCTCTGGAAAATCCTTGGGTACTTGACTTTGTGTTGAATGAGCAGTTGCTCATGGAGTCCCGAATTAGGTACATTATCTGCATTGTGAGGGAGCATCAGTTACGGCACTACGGCTATGTGGTGCATTTCCCTGAGGGTGATCCAGCTCGTAGGATTCTCATTGTTGGGGACCCGAGTGGCTGGACCAGGCCAAGGGGTCGCCCACATAACACCTGACTACGGCAGATAGAGGGTCATTTCCAGATATTGGGACTGGACCGCTTGTCTGCCTAGGGGGTTGCCAAGTTGTTTCGTCGTGTGGTAGGTGCAGCAATGCACTGTACCAGTGCATGTTCCCCAACTTGACTTGACTTGCTAACATATGTAAGTATTAAGAAAGTTGATGGTTTAGTCAATGTATGTTAACTTGTTTTAATTAAAACCTCCAGGGATGATAACAGGATCGGTCAGCCGATCTGAAGGGTGGAGAGGAAGACAAAAAATGTCAAAGGAAAGGTCACACTCATAGCAAAAGACAGCCCTGTTCATAAGGATGTGACTGACTCAAGTTATTTTTGCATTTCCGACCACATTATTTCTCATTTAAAGACAAAGGCACTTATTATTGCCCCATAACGGAGTCTAGCTGTGGTAAGTAGTGAGTAGAGAAGGGTTTCTGAAAGGACATAACAAATTGCAACCATCCTGTACCAGCATGCCTATTTTCTATCCATATTCCAGATCCATTGCTACAGCTACACAACACAGACTCCTGGAAATCTGAGTCAATCTTTACAACAACTGTGCCAGTGTGCTTATTGCATATTTCGAAAAGATTCCAGCTATCTCCAGCTCCATGGACCAAAATGTCTTAGTTGCGGTTTTGTTAACTGGCACATAAATTTGGTATTAACATTAGAAAGGCAACCCTCTTTTTATGCTAAAGAGGAAAGAGAACATTTATTACAATTCATTACTTTTGAGATATAAAAATGTCGAGTAAGACTGTGGGTCTCATCATTTCTCATATTTAGAAGAGAATTCTATGGAAGCCTGCCACAATAAGGAAAGAACTTACAGTATAAGGTGGTGAGAATTAGCCAGCATTGTAAAGTGACTTCAAAAAGTGAAAGAGTTTCGATGGGGAATTGACAGAGTGCAAAATTAGCCTTAAAAAGTCAAAACTCAAAAAGCAATCCTAAAAAACTGAAACATATGTAAAGGGGCAAAAGTAGTAGAAAGAAAGAAGGCTTTGTGAGCATATAACGTATAGACGTTACAAGACTCTCAAGAACTGTATAACATCTGAACAATTTTCATGAGATTTGTCAGACAGTTGCTAAGAAAATGAATGGTAAATAAATATTTCTTATGCCATACTTCAGAAGTGTCATTCCATCGTAATAAATTAACACCGGTCTGCATCAAAATCCTCCTGTGCAAAAAAAAAAATCACTTGCTTTATAAATTAAGATCTGCCAAAATTGTTGATTTTTCAAAAGGAATTATGTTTGTTTCATGGCATAAGTATTTTCCAGCTCAGAATATTATTTACAGCATGTATTGACCTGACAAATGGCAGTCTTCCTTGTTCTTACTGTTAGTAGTGGAAGAAACAATCTACAATCAAGTACTGTATTTGCTACACATTTATTGCTCTCAATCAGTATTGTTTCTCTTTTTTATTATTTTAAAATAACTAGGAATTTATATTTAGAAGGTTAAAAATATTACATTTTACTGTCCAGCAATGTTAGCAGACTTCTATCTGTCACACCACTGTAAAACACCTTCAGTAGATTATAACATTAGAATTACCAAAGCCTATGTAAACCCAACCCACCTTAAATCCATCAGCATGTTTTGTTTTGGAAATGTGTCGATAAGCACAAGCAGCAAGCAGCCTACTATCCCATCATCCCCCCCCCCCCTCCCCCAACAAACTGCAAAAAGCTCTCCCAGCTCAACCCTTGGGAGTGAGGTACTGGGAGCTGTAGAGGGTAAATAATATATTGTTATTTGGAACACATGCATTTCATGTGTGTTCCATGTCTACAAACATCTTTGGAAGTGTAGCATGACAGAAATGTTGAACACATACCTAAAAGACAAACTTTTTTCATGTTTTTCTACTAACGACAAAATTTTGACATGAAGTGTATAATGTGTGAAGACAAATATCAAATAAAAACTTAAAAAAAAAAGGTACAAATATAACAGAACAAGAGCGCTTTTATTCAAGCATACATTTGATTTAAGTCTGTAACAGCCGGTGTAAATGTATGGTGCTTGTAAAGGATAGTGTTTTTTTAACCCTTTAACCGCCAACTCCCTAAATATTCCCCAAGCCAGGCGAAATCTGAACAATTTTTGTTTTTTTACTTTTTTACATTTTTTTTTACATTTTTTACATTTATTCAAGCAGTATTGACCACTAAATGTTGTGCAAGTTGCCAGTGTATACACGAAATCTATAAATGTAACCTGAATTCTCAGCTAAGCAAAACATCTTGATACCAAACCGTGCCCTTTTCAATGGTAGATACTGTCGAAACTGTAAGCGGCCCTTCCATGACAATAAACTTTCATCAACTGCAACTGACGGTCCTGGCATGTAGGGCAACTGAAATGCTTCAAATAAATGATCAATCAAAGGACGTAGCTTGAACAAGCGGTCGCGGTTTGGATCTTTCTTATCTGGCTCGTTTCTGTTGTCATTCAAATGAAAGAATTTCAGCAGCAAAGAGAATCGGTTACGTGTCATGACAGCTGCAAAAATATGTGTTGCATACATAGGATCTGTACACCAGTACATCTCAATATCTGGTTTTCTGATTATTCCCATCAACATCAAAATCCCAATGAATTTTTTCATTTCGTTTTCATCAGTGTCAAACCAAGCACGAACACGGGAATGTGGAGGTAAATTGGGATTTTTCTCAATAAACTGTGCTGCATACAGATTTGTCTGATGAACAAAATGTCTAATCAAATCAGGTGACACAAACAGCTCATAAAACTGCTCAGCAGTGTAATTGTTTACATCAACAATAAAGCCACACGTTCCCTCAAACGAATGCAGAAAAGGTAGTTCACCTCGGGCAGCAGCCCAGCTGAGATGCTGGGGATACACCCACTCAGCGCCGTCATCCGATGCGTCTTCATTCACAGTATCATGCAGCGCACGTTGCTGCTCATCACTGTCACTAAAATCTTCTTCAGAACTGCTACAATCATGATCAGAACTGCCCAAAATCGCCTGCAAAGCCTCACTTGAAGTCAGTTTACGTTTCGCCATATTCACAGCTGTTACATGCGAATCACGTCACATGACCGGCCAAAACAACCACAGACTTGTCGAAATACAACGTAGTAATAATACCCACGCCAAACCGTCAGTTATACTACTTGCCAGGCATTCATATAACCACAGGCAAATGTGCCGGATAATTCCGGCAGTATGGCGTTAGCATTAAAACAGCGGTGCCGGATATATCCGGCAGAGGGCGGTGAAGGGGTTAATTCAGTTTTATTCTCTCAGTTGAGTTCACACTTGCCCGGATCTGACACTGCTGTTTTCAAATAAAGATGTGCTATAACAAATGAGGATGAGGATGAGGGTTCTACATCGGAGAAAGAGAACAGAAGCCCTCCCCACAAGAAATGCCCACTCTCATATAAGAACAACGCAGCTGCACCAGACATAAAGGCTTAAGATGGCACCGTTTGGATGCAGCAAGAGGTCCAGCATCATCCTGCCCCACACCTGTCCTTCAACGAAACAACATGGCTTACAGAGCTCGCCAAGGTATTGTGCAAAGTCCAGTTTGTGATTATGTTTTGTGATGGTTTTATATAAAACCATTTATGTTACTTAATAAAAGCCAGGTCAAATGTTATTTACCTTGATTTATTTACTTATCTTCCTACAGTGTAAAGTCACAAGTAAACTGCAGAGCTTCCTCTGTTTGATCGACACGGACATGCTGAGAAACTACATGTGTACTGAAGTGATTTCAGTTGCACATGTAAGCTCCTGTGGGGCGACTGGGATCTTTTCCTGAATAAGATCAAACACAGTTGCGTAGGGTACGACAAGCGCTTCCACCTGCAGCTGAAGTCACTTCAGTACACATATACTTTTTCAGCAAGCCTGTGTCGATCAAACAGAGGAAGCTCTGCAGTTTACTTGTGACTTTACACTGTAGGAAGATATGTATATAAATCAAGGTAAATAACATTCAATCTGGCTTTTATATACTGTAAGTAACATATAAATATTTTTATATAAAGACCATCACAAAACATAATCACAAACTGGACTTTGCACGAAACCTTGGCGAGCTCTGTAAGCCGTGCTTTTTCTTTGAAGGATAGGTGTGGGGTGGACTGACTGGCAGGATGACACCAGACCTCTTGCTGCATCCAAACGGTGCCATCTTTTGCCTTTATGCCTGGTGCAGCTGTGTTGTTCTTATATGCGAGTGGGCGTTTCTTGTGGGGAGGACTTCTGTTCTCTTTCTCCTGTGTAGAACCCTCATCCTCATCTGAGTTCACCTCTATTATAGCACATCTTTATTTGAAAACAGCAGTGTCGATCAGGGGGAACGTGAACGTGACTGAGAGAACAAAACTGAATAAAAAAAAAAAATACTAGCCTTTACAAGTACCATACATTTACACCAGCTGTTACAGATTTAAATCAAATGTATGTTTTTATTGTATAATAGTAACAATAAGAGCAGCTCATTACTCAAAACATTTATTTTGGTACGCAAGAAGGCTTGAACCCGCGACCTGTTGATTATGAGTCAGCAGTTCTTACTGCTGTACTACCAAAGCAGTTGTGACAATGAAGTAGACTAACCTGATTTCTTTTTCTTCGGTTATAGTCTTGAATAAAAGCGCACTTGTTTTGTTATATTTGTACCTTTTGTGAAAATATTTATTTGATATTTGGAGTTCAGATTTCACACATTATACAGTACACTTCATGTCAAAATTTTGTCGTTAGTACTTAAAACATTAATAAAAGTTTGTCTTTTAGGTATGTGTTCAACATTTCTCACATTTCCTGTCACCCGGCACTCACATAGATCTTTGTAGACACGGAACACACATGAAATGCATGTGTTCCAGATAATGACACATTTACAACACAATAGACGCTGACGGAGAGGTGTGAACGGATTTAAGCTGGGCCTGGTTAATGAGTTTTTTTGTATACTTTGGTAATTCAAGTGATAAGAGGGAAAAAAACTACCAAGAGACTTCTTTTTGAAATAAGTTATATTTAATACAATTATACATGATGAGTAATTTATACATTTTTCAAGTCTAAATAACTAATATTAAAAATATTTATTTCTTTAAAAATATACTATTTTTTCTCTGAAATAATAATGTTTCATTTTAAATCTTCATCTTTCAAAAACTGGATGTGACAGGGGAATTCTGTTGCCATATTTTTATTTCGTACTCTTAAATCTATAAATAACTCCTAAAATTTTTTTTTTTTTTTTTTTAATATTTTTATTTTATTAATTTTAATTGTAATCATTCCATACAAACAGATCAATTTATAACCCAACAAATTTGAAGACAAATCAAACCCCACCCCTGAGAAGGAGAGCTTAGCTAAAGGAAAATTGCTTTAAGCTTTTTAATAAGGCAACATTAGACAAAAGAAGGGGAGAAGTAAATATCTATATAAATAAGAGATGGAGAAGGGAGTTAAATGCAATAATAGTTAATTCTCTTATTCTAAAATAATATTGATTAAATCCTGCCAAGTTTTGAAAAAATTTTGTACAGATCCTCTAACTGAAAATTTGATTTTTTCCAATTTCAAATAATATAAAACATCAGTTTCCCACTGACTTATAAGAGGAGAATTAGGATTCTTCCAATTTAACAAAATAAGTCTGCGTGCCAAGAGTGTAGTGAATGCAATCACCGTTTGTTTGTCCTTCTCCAATTCAAGTCCATCTGGAAGGACACCAAACACAGCTGTTAGTGGGTTAGGAGGGATTGTGATACTAAGGCTGTCTGAGAGGCACTTAAAAATTTTTGTCCAAAATGATGTTAGTTTGGTGCAGGCCCAGAACATGTGACCCAGTGAGGCAGGAGCTTGGTTGCAGCGCTCGCAGGTTGGATCCTGGCCTGGAAACATTTTGGACAGTTTTAAGCGAGACAGATGAGCTCGATATATAATTTTTAGTTGAATAATTCTATGCTTTGCGCATATAGAACTCGAGTGAATTCTCTGCTTTGCTACCTTCCACTCCTTTTCTGATATATTGATTAAGAGATCTTCTTCCCAATGTCCTCTTGGATCTTTGAAAGGTAGGGACTCTAATAAGATTTTATATATTGCAGAAATAGTGTTTGTTTCCTCGGAATTGAGCAGTATTTTTTCCAGCATTGTGGAGGGTGCAAGGTGGGGGAAATCGGGCAATTTCTGTTTAACAAAATTTCTAATTTGAAGATAGTAAAAGAAATGTGTAGCTGGGAGGTTAAATTTTGAACGTAATTGTTCAAAAGATGTAAATATGTTGTCTATATAAAGATCTCTGAGCATTTTAATCCCAAAACTTTTCCAGGTATTAAAAACTGGATATACTTGCGAAGGTTGAAAGAGGTGGTTCCCTTGCAGAGGGGCCACTGATAAAAGATTTTCCATCTTAAAATGCTTCCTAATTTGGTTCCATATTCTGAGTGAGTAAAGCACAATTGGGTTATTAGTATATTTGCGATAACTTTCATTTATTGGAGAGCAGAGCAGGGAATATAAAGAAGTACTACAGGATTTTACTTCTATTGCAGACCAAGCCTGTGTATGTGCATTTATTTGTGTCCAGGTTTTTATGGATTGTATGTTTGCTGCCCAGTAATAAAACTGAAAATTAGGTAAAGCCATGCCACCTTCTGCCTGAGGTCTTTGTAGGGTCGCTCTTCGGATACGTGGGTGTTTTGAGTTCCAAATGAATGAGGTTATTATTGAATCTAACTGTTTAAAAAACGATTTATTGATATATATTGAAATGTTTTGAAATAAAAAGAGAAGTTTAGGAAGGATATTCATCTTAACGATGTTAATTCTTCCGGCTAGAGTGAGATGAAGGGTTGACCATCTATGCAAGTCTTGCTTAATTTTTTCCATACAGACGCCAAAATTTTGTTGATAAAGAGCTTTATGTTTACTTGTGATATTTACCCCTAGGTATTTAAACTGATCTGCTATGGTAAAAGGTAGGGTGTCTAATTTATTATTATATGCTTGTGAGTTCACTGGAAAGAGTATACTTTTATTCAGATTAATTCTAAGACCAGATATCTTTTGAAATTCTGTTAGTGCTGTTAAAACAGCAGGGACAGTGTTTTCTGGGTCCGATATATATAAGACCATATCATCTGCATATAAAGAAATTTTCTCCTAAAATTTTTGAAAGGAGAAAAAAATTTTTTTCTTTCACACTAGTGTAAGCAACTAGTGTAAGTACTTAACGTTTTTACAATCTTTCTTATGTTGCCTTTTTCCTTACATATAAATTACACAAGAGTGTCTTGATCCAAAAGTGTGTTCTATCAGTTCCCCTTTGAAAACGATTGTAAGAACTTTTACTTTTCCAAATGTAATATGTATGTTTTTGTGAAGTGTGTGAAACTTTAAGCTTTCTTGTTTTTAATTGAAATCTCCAAAGCTCTGATGGGTCAACACTCTAAACAACATTCAAGCTACAAAATGTGTAAAAATTATCATCAAACAGATGACACTCATGGCAAAAGGGATTTTCTTTCCAAAGTGAACCATCTTCATATTTACAATTACTTAGTTTATAATTTCATATTTTATTTAGAACAAAAGGTTTCTTTCTCCATTTCTTGCCATTGCAAAAACCATCTCAAAATTGTGAAGAATTCACACTGATATTGCATCACTCTTATGACAAGTGGTGTACTCTGGATGCAATAAAGGACGAAGTATGACTTTAAAATGTGAGCAGTAAAATGTGGGTATGATTAGAATATCTCAATAATATATTAGTCATGATAGAGTTGTCATGGTGACCAAGCTATGAATTTGTACTTATTAACCTCTTAATACATGTCACTTATCACTGGCTAGTTTTCAGGATTTCTGGTTTTCACCTATGCAGCCTTACTATAGTTGTAAAGTACTTTGGAATGTTGTTCATAACCAAAGTGTGATAATAGATAACATGTTTATTTTCTATTTAATGATTTCTATTGAAGAGTACAGGTAGTAATTTTTAAGATGTTGTCTGTGACATACTTTTCTCCTGCTGTTATACTTTTTGTATATAGTAACCTACTGATAAAGCTTAGTTATTATTATTTTTTGCCTACTCTCCTCATTTCCTAGGTACTTAGTTGCCACATTTGTATTTCATGAATGCAGTGAAAAACTGGGTGTCTTTTAAAGATATACTACAGCAAACCTTCAAAAAGACATGGAGATTTGAGAACATTTTTAAAGATGGCGAGATAGACATACAGTACCCAGTATTTAATTGATCCTTACAGATATACATTAAAACAGTAAAAACAAAGTTATAAATGGATATGCAAGTACTATACATACCATATAACCAGTGTAAATTTAATTTATAGTGTTCATAAAGAAATATGCCTGTTCAAATATGTCTAGTTATTCAAGCAGGCATGGTAGGAAGAAGCATTATACTTTGGTGGCTATAGACAAAAAGAGTCATAGTAGCACCTATTAGCACTCTGTGGTATGATAAGCCTTGTGGCTAACGGTGCTCAAGGAAAACATGTCAAGGAGAGGACAGGTAGCATTACTCATAGTGACCTCTAATTTTGTCATCATCCTTTTTTCTGTCAGTAGCTCCTGTGAGAGTCCAGGGTCAAATCTATAATAACGATGTCTCCTCGATCAGTTTATTTTGAGGTATGGGATCTGTTTCGCTGGTGTTACTCTCTTAACATACTACAGTGCAGAACAGTACAGTGGGCACTATAGGTTAGTTGGCACTTCCCTTTTGTTCTTGTCATTAGCAATTGTAAAATAAGTTAAATGAAATGCATTAAACTTACTTGCATAAGCATGATCAATATCTGTTTACCTTGATGTATAAACATTATTGAGGCACTTAGAGAGACTGAAGACCTTGGCCAGCTAGCACTTTCTTATTTTCCTCACTTTAACTGCTTTAGGGTTTTTTCACATGCAGGTTTTCAGTTTTTCAATTTGTTTAAGCTGACATGCTATGAAAAAAAAGATTTAAATTTTCAGTAAACTTTACTGTTGTTGCATGTTCTTGAAAAATACAAGAATAGACTGCACCATTGATAACACTTCTGTCTCATAGCTATATCGTTTGTTTTTTTCTTGCATAA
The DNA here is from genome assembly GCF_900747795.2 of Erpetoichthys calabaricus. Classification (NCBI taxonomy): domain Eukaryota; kingdom Metazoa; phylum Chordata; class Cladistia; order Polypteriformes; family Polypteridae; genus Erpetoichthys; species Erpetoichthys calabaricus. The sequence goes on from NC_041404.2 coordinate 93,951,712, forward strand.
TAGTATTTATCATTTTATTTGGACATATCTGTATTCAATGTAAAGTCTATTATTTTATGAACATGTACAAGCATTATATAAAACTAAAAATGGATTAAACTAAATTAAAAATTTGCAAAAAATTAGTACTTTTAGGAAGCAATTTAAGCTTAAGTTTATTATTAATTTTACATTGTACATGGCAAATTTTGTGATAAATAACTGTCTGGATGGTTAAATACTTCACCATGAAGTTTTACTCCTCTGATGCTGACTTCAATGAAATTATTATTTCTAGTTAAAGAAGGTCTGGTATAGTTCTTCAAGCTTGAGAAGACCAAAAATTACTAAAGCTACACTGTTATGAGGGCCATTTTTGAATATGTGTGCATTTCTGCTTCTGTTCAATGCAGTGATTTATGTGTTTTTTCATTTCCATTTAAAGTTTTTTCTCATACCACCACACTTGAATCATACCTAGACTTTTATATTTTTCATATGCTAGAATTCAAAAACGTTTTAGTGATGGTAGAATGCATTCAGTATATTCTGAAAATTGTTGAATTGTGTATTAAAGAAAGTAACTTAATACATTGGCTTTATACAGAGTTTTTCTTCTTCATTTAAAATGAAAATGGCTTATTTTGACTTTAGAAATGTATTGTTACAGCATAAGAGTTCAGATTTAAAATACTAAATAGATAAATATATGTACAAATCTTTTGTCATGCAAAAAATTATGATGACTTTTGGGGGGATTGAATACTTTTACAAGCCACTGTAGTTGTGAGGAATAATACCTCTTCTGCCATTTTCTGTAATAGGTTTGAAATGTATCTCCATTTGGTTTCTCTTCTCTTTATATCAATTTTCATTCATTATTTTCAGTTCTAAATGCATACTACTTTTCAGTGGTCAACCTGTCCAATATCCAACACTAAACTGATAAATATATTATCTTGATTTTATTTTATATGCTGTAGCTAGAATTGCACATTTAAATAAAAATATAAAACACATTGTTTGATGGAAATGAAAATTATAAACCTACAGAGGGCTGAATTCAAAATCACCCTGAAAATCAAAGTGAAAAAATGATGTGGCAGGCTAGTCCATTTTGCCGAAATTTCATTGCAGCAACTCCAAATCATACTCAGTAGTTTGTATGGCCCCCATGTGCCTGTATGCATGCCTGACAATGAGACGACAGATGGTGTCCTGGGGGATTTCCTCACAGATATGGACCAGGGCATCACTGAGCTCCTAGACAGTCTGAAGTGCAACCTGGTGGTGTTGGATGGACCAAAACATAATATCCCAGAGGTGTTCTATTGGATTTAGGTCAGGCGAGCGTGGGGGCCAGTCAATGGTATCAATCCCTTCATCCTCCAGGAACTGCCTGCATACCCTCACCACATGAGACTGGGCATTGTCGAGCACCAGGAGGAACCCAGGACCCACTGCACCAGCACAGGGTCTGACAATATACAGTGTATATATATATATATATATATATATATATATATATATATATATATATATATATATATATATATATATATATATATATATACTGGTCTGTCCCAAAAATATCCAGCCATGTAATATGAAAAATAGATACACTCATTGAAGATGATACAAGATACAAGAAACATTGTACAAAGGATAATGATGCCACAGTCCCCTTCAAAGTATGCAACTTAGGACCTCACACAGTTCTCCCAGTGTCTCTTCTACTGTTCAAAACACTGCAAAATCCTTTGTTGAAATTGTCATCAGCTGCCTTATTGTACTTTTGTGAATCTCATCGATGGTCTGAAATCTCCTCACTTTCAAAGGTGATTTTAGTTTTGGGAAAAGCCAGAAGTCACAGGGCTTCAAATCTGGGCTGTAGGGGGGCTGAGTCACTGGGTGATTTGATATTTTACCAAAAAACTCTGCACTCATTGCATCGTCTCCAAAAGCCTTCTGAATCATCCGAATAGTTTCCAGATTTGGTGTAGATTTGTTGCTCTACTTGCTCAGTCATTTTGAATGCAACGGCTACACAGTACATATGCTCACTCAATGGAGATAAAGGCCCCCACTGACTAGTACAGTGAAGTCATCATTATTCACGCATGCGCATTCCAGTCCACTCTTTTTGCCTGCCAAGTTACATCAATGCCTCACAAACCGTTCTTGTTATATTAACAATGGCTGGACTTTTTCCAGGTAGACCTCATATATATTTTATGAAATTGTACCGCTATAGCAATACTTTTGTTCTACTGTTGAAAAAGTGGTATAAAATACTGAAAACCTATCCCCAACTTTATAAAGTAGGTTAGCAATTTAGAAAAGAAGTTGCAAGAGAGTAGATTTACATGAACCTCAGGCCAAAAGCTATAGGAGATGCTTTAGGATAGATCTTCTGGTTAATTTCCAGATTGCCAATGGATATCTGGAGAATTCTAATTACAACATTACATTTTCCATGGTCTGTCAAAGAGGTAGAGTAAACAAAACTCACTATGCAGTGACCAAGCATTCACTTTTAGAAATAAATATAAAGAATTAAATCATTTTAATGTGGAGAGAGGATTTTAAATTACTGGTGGGATGTTATGATTGTAAATAAAGAAGATATATGAGCAAAATGCAGAAAACATTTAGTGACAGTGTAATGATTAGCAAAGGCTCAAATAACAGGTTTTGAAACTGGATGGCATTATCCATTAGTCCTTAGTTGGTCTATTTTTAATAAACATTCTCATATACTGAATTGTTTTCTTTTAATCATTGTGGTAAAGGGGCTTCAGGCTATCACCACTGAGCACTGGCCTCATCACCACTGATATAAAGAAGACACATTTTCAAAGGTGGGCGGCACGGTGGCGCAGTGGTAGCACTGCTGCCTCACAGTAAGCAGACCTGGGTTTCCTTCCTGGGTCTTCCCTGCATGGAGTTTGCATGTTCTCCCCGTGTCTGCATGGGTTTCTTCCGGGTGCTGCAGTTTCCTCCCACAGTCCAAAGACATGCAGGTTAGGTGCATTGGTGATCCTAAATTGTCCCTAGTGTGTGTTTGGTGTGTGTGTGTGTGCCCTGCGGTGAGCTGGCACCCTGCCCAGGGTTTGTTCCTGCCTTGTGCCCTGTGTTGGCTGGGATTGGCTCCAGCAGACCTCCGTGACCCTGTGTTAGGATATAGCGGGTTTGGACAATGACTGACTGACTGACATTTTCAAAGTTGGTGACCCACCATGTCTAAAAAGGTTGTTGGTTTAATCAATAAGCCTGCATTTATATCTTTATTCAGGGGCTAGGCTGATATACTATATTAGAATGTTTAGTTTCCATTAGGAAGTTTGAATACACCATTTAGGTAGTAGACAAGAGCTACTCTGTATACTCTAAATATCTGCTAAATTCCACTGCTGTACATACATAAGCAAATACTGAAATTCAGTGTTTTGACGAGAACAGACTGCTCAGCCTAAAACAACTTGTCTTTCCCTGCTCATCCAGGGAGCTAACAAAAGTTAGACAAAAGGCAACAGGGTTCTATTTTTAATGGCACCACAAAGTACATGGACCTACAGGTTTATAATTTTCTTAATGAAAAATTGGAAACATCCAATGGTCAATCTTTTAACCCACTTATTTACAAAGAGGTCTAGGGAACCCTAAGTGAGAAGTGACAGATAACTTGAGGACATATTTATGATTAGTACTTCTTCAGTGATTTTGTAAGCATTATTTGAATGTCAGATTCACTTAGTCAAATTCAGGTTCATGGGGGACACAGCTTTAATTGGACTCAAAGCATGAACAAACCCAGGATGGGTTTCTGGCCCACATCAAGGTTCTCTTTAACTAGCATGTCTTTAAATAGTAAACAGGCACGAGAAGAACATGATCCGACTGGTACAAGCCAGAATTTGAATCATCTCTCCTGGAGAAGTGGGCCGATATCACTAATCACTGTGCCACCATGTATCTATATTTCTAAATAAATTGGGTATTTATTAAATGTATATACATTAAAAAATAAAAATAAAAAAGAACAGCTGAGTAGTAGTTTTTATAATAAATACAATACATAAGTGGGGCTTAAATTAAACGTAAGTCAACTAGCATTAAATATTGTGACTGAAAATGATTTACCAGAAGATAAAGCTGGATTAAAAAAAATAAAAAAGGCCATAGTATTTTTCCTAATCAACCACAAGAACTTGTGTCACGTCCAAAGAGCCACTTCCTTTGAATGCTGGAGTTGAACTGTACTTTCTTATGAGCCCAACATTCTTTGGACCTATCTAGAATAATAATGTGCTCCAAGAACCATGTTTTGCATTCAAGTTTAAATCTTTGTTGATGAAAAATGTTCCAATTGTAATCATTCATGGATGTGATGTGGATTTTGATTTTTGTTACCTTGGTAAATCCAACTTTTAGACAAAATTATTCAGAGAAAATGTGTGTTAGAAAATGTGTGAAAATGTGAGCAGCCAATCATAGAGCTTTGAAAATGTAACCTGAATTTTTGATTTCATTTTAAATTAAAGAGAAGGTGCCACTGCAGAAAAAGATTAATTTTTTATCTTACATCACTTTAAACCAGGGGCCCATTTTTGCTTTTTGCCTGTATGTTTGCATTGTTTTTCTGTTTTCTTGTCAATCGCAATGTTAATACATTCTGTTATGTTAAAACAATATTGTTAATTATCCCATAGTGTGGTGTGTAACCAAAATTGTGTTTGATCTTCAACGCTCTGGTATTCAGTCCGGGTCAAGAATGCAGTTTACTAAGCCACAATGTATTGTTGCCAACTTGGGTGATGGATTGAACATATCTTTTTGTGCTTTCTGTGCATCTGAGGCAGCACTGGGAGAACCACATGTTTAAAAAAAACTCTCAAGAAAGAACTGACCTTTTGCTCCTCGTAGCACAAATCCAAACCCTTCACTATCCTTCTTCTGCAGCAAAACTGTTTTTTCTTTGATGATGTAATCACTGTGTAGAGAAAGAATAAGAAGAAAAGACAATAAGAAATTATGGAAATCAGCAGAAAGCCAATACTGATGCAAAATAGTATTTAGGTGTTCTGCAGCCAAGGCTGAATGTCAAAGGAAACGGAAGTGAGACAAGCACAGGGGGGTTGGGGGATTAAGTAAGCAGTACTTTGTTTTTTTCTTATTTAGTAATCCATGCTCATCATTTAACTAATAGTACTTTTGTGGTGAATCTATAGTAACAGTGGGGAAGCTGTAACTTTAGGCTGTTTGTATAACTCACAAATGTGTATAAAAAAAGAAAATTCTCCATTCTTCATGCAAAAGCACCTCTTCCTACAAAAAAGCCAGGAGGAGGCCAGGCTGTGAGGAGGAGAAGGATCTGTACCACATCCTTATAAAAAGATAGTAAGTCCAAGGACAGGCACATGGACCTGTTATGACTCTGGGCCGAAGTGTTTCTGCCGGGGTTCGATCTCTATAGTGCTCATCAAATAAGTCCTCTCTCCCCTCAACCTATCTTCTCACATTGTCCAGTCAGTTTACTATGTGATTCTAGTAAAAATAAGGCAGCTGGCTACTGAGTTACAGTAAGAGTACAGACACGGGAATACAAAATTAAAAAAAGCACATACACACACACATGCGTGCACATACACACACACACACAGGTTGTATACATAACCTCCCCCCCACCTCCTTCCCATGACACACGCATCCCAGCAGCCCCTCATGCCATCACATTTCCCACCCCCTCTTCCCTTAGATACCTGTAAATAAACCAGATGCTCTTGCGCTTTGGGCCTAAGCAGGGCCAGCTAGAGGACAGTGCCAGCATCTCATCAGTGGCTGGCAGCCCCATCGTCCCAGCTGCAACCGTTGCTGCTGGTGCTGTCCCTGCTGCTGCAAGATGAGCCATGGCCGGACCTGCACGCCCGTTCTCAAATGCAACAAACCGACAGCAAGCCTGACGTGCGGGGCCTGCGGCCCCATTTCTCTACGTTGGTTTGGTGATGCTGAGCCTTAACATAAAGACAGCGAAGCAGAGAGGGAGGCAGCAAGACACAGCGAGAGAGAGAGGGAGAGAGAGAGAGGTAGAGAGACAGAGAGCGAGCCAGAGAGAGAGAGAGAGAGAAAAGGAGGGGGCTTTGTCGGCCAGGGAAAAAGACAGAGTGTGGAGGGAGTGAGTGAGAGAGCAAAAAATGGGAACAGGTGATGAAGTGGGTAGAGAGGAAGAGAAGAGCAACAGTTGAGTTTGATCCACAGAAAGATAGCAGAGCAGGGAAACCCTGCATCAAACCAGCTATACTATATATGAGTGGGTAAGAAGATGGATGGGAAGGAAATATGGACGGATGGGCTGGCAGATGGACAGAGAGATAGATGGACATATGAATGGATGGATAGGATAGATTGATGGATGGAAAGAGGAAGTGACAATCTGTGAACAAGTTGAAAAATCAGTGGTAAACTAGACAGGGAAAATCACCTTGGAGAGAAAAGAGAAAGAGAGAAAGAGGAGTGGTGAAAAGAAGAAAAGAGAAATAAATAGAAAAGGAGATAAACAAATGCATTCTTTAAATGGCTAATGCTTTGCTGCTAACTTCCTCAGCATCTCCCCCTCCCCCCTCTCTCTCGCCCCCCTCCTCGCCCCCTATCTCCTCTCACACACAGAGACACACAGATACGCATGTATGCTCACACACATTCAGAGCAAGGCTTTTTTTTTTTGCTTCTGATATTACGAATTCACTCTCTGTACTTACATCATTGCAGAGAAGAGAGAGCCAGCTTTAAAATTAAAGGGGGATTGTTCTGTGTGCAGTGCTGTCTGTTACGTAGATACGTGTGTGTGCGTGCGTTCCCGTGTGCATATATGTGTGTGCGTAAGAGAGGGGAGTAAAGGGAGAGAAGGGGGGAGGAGGAGGAGGAGGAGGAGGAGGCAGAACACTTGCTTTTCTGTATGAATGAAGCCGCAGTTATACAGCGAGTAGCCTGCCTGCTTGTCTGGCTGTCTGCTTGTCCACCACCTCCACTACCTTCTAGGTGGATGTTTTTCTCTGTGCTCTGTGTCATTTGGTTATTAGAAGTCTCTTCCCATTCTATCACTCTTCTTTTAGCCCATATACCTATTTCATCTTCTTTATGCACATACTGCCCATTATCAATTTGGCTTTAAGCTTTTTTTTTTATGTACACAGACCTATTTTGTCATTCTTTCTTTCTGCATTCACACCTTCCTCTTTGTGTACCTACTGTATATGTCTGCCTACACACTTCTCGCTGCTTCTAGACTGATTGCTTGATTGTGGAGTATGAACTATGAGGAGGGACTAAAGGAGTGGAATCTTTACATCTTAAGAAAAGGAAAATTAAGGTGCATTAAAAATTATAAAAAGAATATGTATGATGGATGCTAGCTGTAAGTTTAAAATCCTCTTTTTCAATAAGAACATGATGGTTGTAAACTACAGGGTTGATTTTAAACAAATGTTAGATAGTATTTCTTGACTCAAGTCACTGTAGAAATATAGAATAAGCTATTTAGTGTAATTGAAATTAGCACTTGGAATGACTGAAGAACTTGCCTCTATGATATTTTAGAAACAATACATTAATCGGAGACAGTGAGCTACATATAGATGAAAATAAGCAAAAACTCTTTCCTCAATTGCATATTAAACCATTGCAAACTGCCAGGCTGCCTTAGTATAGATTCTAGAAATGAAGAGAAAAGCACTGGAAAGACACAACAGTATTCTTCCATGAAAAATTCCAATATTTGGTGTTCTGATAATTATGTGTTGTCATGCTATAAGAGTCTAATATCATCAGGTTAGAAATGCAACACATTTAGATAAATATAATCACACAGAATTATTATGCATTAATTCACATTTACCATTTACACAATATCACATTTACTGTACATTTTCACATCTCTGAAAGGGAGCCAGTGGACCTAAGTGATGCCACCACACTGTAAGGACCATTAAAACTCTTCACTACTGGAAACAAACATTTAGACTTGTAAATTTCATTTAGTATGTACTAAACATTTACATATCCACTACTTAAGAACAACAGAAAATATATTTCACTTCTCATTCCCCATGAATTATTAATATGTTGAGATTCAGATTTCACTTAGAGTGTTGGGAATATGTTTTCCAGCATAGTGTACCCCTCACAGAGAGCAACTGGACAACTGGGTCAACTAGACAAGTAGAATGGGATGTAGACTACATAATTTTTCAATGACCACACCTATTTAGAAATAATCTTTTACAATAAAATGTGTTCCTGTTTTTACTAATTTTTGTTTGTTTTTTTGAGAGTTACCTGGCTTGTTCTTTTCTAGAATAGAAAATATCAAAGGAGGAGTGTGCATCCTGACTGCCGAAAGCCAAAAACAGTAAAATATGTTTTATTGCAACCCATCTGTTTATCTGCCAAGTTGCTGTGGACAGCCCCTTGAAGAGTTGCAGAGGTTTTAGAATAGTGAAGACATTAGAGGCTTCTAATAGGAGTTCTATCATGGTGCTCCTCTGTGCTTTAAATGCACAGCTATCTGTATATTTCCCAGTCTATATTCCTTTCTGAATGTTGTACAGTATCTCTCTGTTAGCATTCTTTATGTGTAACTATACCAGATGACCATCTATTATTGGGCCAAGTACTTATCTGCTTTTGACTAATAATTTTGCACCCGTTTGCACCCTGAGTATCTCCCTGGTCTCCTTTATTTGTATCAATGTTTTTATATCCATTTACCAATCTATTGGATGCCTAGTTGTTAACATTAGCTTTTGTATTTTTACACTAAGCTACTTCTTCTAATCTTCCCATCATTTCCCTGTAAAGAAATTGCCAATATACAGTATTAGCTTTAAGACAGATTTTACAAACATCATTTTCACTGTCACAATAATTAAAAATGTGCCTCATCTTCACCTTTTCTTTTGAAACAAGACTTGGTAGTTGAATATTTCAAGAGTTATTCATTCATTCAGTATTAAATTTGTATATATTTTTCTTTAGCAGTCACCATTACTGACACTGTCTGTTCTTTTCAATGATGTTTAAACATAATGATGATTAACAAATGATATAAATATTATACAGATCATGTATTATATATAAAAAAATATATACATATTTATATGTACTGTATATAAATATATATGTATATATTTATACATATATATATATATATATATATATATATATATTTATTTTTTTATTTTTTTTCCCTCAGTTATATGAGGTTCATCGTCATCTTGTTCCTAAATTTACAGAATAAGAATGTTTACATCCTGAGGGATTATTTATTGTTCCTCTGGAGTTCTACAAAGCAAACTTTAGAGATGTTTAGCCCCGTGACAGGTGGTAATACCCTGGATCACTGCTAATCCTTTATAAAACACACTCTCCACCTGCTACTAGATTTATATTTTGGGCAGGGTTCCTCTCTTGGCTGGGGTTCATATTCTTGTTTTGTGTAATTTTTGTTGACGTGTAGATCATTGTTTTATATTCATGTTACTTTCTTGTATTATATGCATTGTGTCTTGTGGGTGGTTCCCCAAGAGGTGGGGCCACCTGCCAATCACCACAAGGAACCAAATGGTCTCTCATAGTTCTGGCGGTTCATTGTGAATATGCTCTGGGAGTTTTGGTGAGTTCTAATGCTTTTTCTCTGCTTTGGTATTTATTGGGATTTTGACCTTCTTGATATTTTTTGACTTAGTTTCTGGATCACTGTACTGGGACTTTGTGTGCACTGAATTCCCTTAGTGTTTTTGGGCAATCCCTTTGCTTCTTGAGCTCCATAGAGCTTCATTGTAATGAAGAGCATTTTGTGAAGAATACATCTTTTATTTTATATAGATTGTTCAAGGTCCATTTGTATCTGTATGGGGATTTTGATGATGCCCCTGCCCACACAGTGGGCATTATTGGAATTACTTTGTGGAATTTGCGTTGGAACTCTTAGTTCACATCAACTACACCCCCACACTCCTGCTGCAAACTACAAGCAGAACCTGAAGCATGAGTGACTGGTAAGAAAAGTGGTAAAATGCTGGAATAAACAGGCACAGGATAAACGGCAGCACTACTTTCATTGCATGAACTTGAACATGTTTATTTTTTGATTTTGATTTGATATGCTTTATTAATCCCCAAGGGGAAATTGTCTTTTCGCTTAGACTCCACATGAGATCAGTATAAGTATGCAATCATCATAATGGGATTAATCAAAAATGTGAAAATGACTGTGTGCTTTTAAAAACAATTTGCATATTTCCTAATAATACAGTAAACCTTGGGTCCCAGATGACATTAGTTATTTGCTGAAGGTATGCAGCAATGCATTTCAACATGGTGATATTGAAACATATAAGAAATACCTGTACAATTGTAAAAAAAGCAATTGAAGTCTCCAAACATCAGCATGGAGATAAACTGGAAATCAAGTATAGCAGCACTAATGATTTATGTAGGCTAACAAGATTTATAGATGCTTATGGATTATAATGGAAAACCATATCAAGTCTTATCCACATTCTCATGTAAGTACATGAAACAGAGTTTATTCTTGTATTATTGTTTACTTATCCATCCATCCATTATCAAACCCGCTATATCAAACTACAGTAATCCCTCCTCGATCGCGGGGGTTGCGTTCCAGAACCCCCCGCGAAAGGTGAAAATCCGCGAAATAGAAACCATATGTTTATATGATTATTTTTATATTGTCATGCTTGGGTCACAGATTTGCACAGAAACACAGGAGGTTGTAGAGAGACAGGAACTTTATTCAAACACTGCAAACAAACATTTGTCTCTTTTTCAAAAGTTTAAACTGTGCTCCATGACAAGACAGAGATGACAGTTCTGCCTCACAATTAAAAGAATGCAAACATATCTTCCTCTTCAAAGGAGTGCTCGTCAGGAGCAGAGAATGTCAGAGACAGAGAGAGAGAAAAAAAAGCAAAAAATCAAAAATCAATAGGGCTGTTTGGCTTTTAAGTATGCGAAGCACCGCCGGACAAAGCAGCTGCAAGGAAGAGAGCAATGTGAAGGTAGTCTTTCAGCATTTTTTAGAGGAGCGTCCGTATCCTCTAGGCCAGTGTGCGAACAGCCCCTCTGTTCACACCCCCTCCGTCAGGAGCAGAGAATGTCAGAGAGAGTGAGAGAGACAGAGAAAAACAAACAATCAAAAATCAATACGTGCCGTTCAAGCTTTTAAGTATGCGAAGCACCGTGCGGGAAGTATGTCACTTGACAAAGCAGCTGCATGGAAGGGAGCAATGTGAAGATAATCTTTCAGCATTTTTAGACGAGCGTTTGTATCGTCTAGGGGTGCGAACAGCCCCCCTGCTCACACCCCCTCCGTCAGGAGCAGAGAATGTCAGAGCAAGAGAGAGAGAAAAGTAAACAATCAAAAATCAATATGTGCTGTTTGATCTTTTAAGTATGCGAAGCACCGTGCGGGAAGCATATCGCTTGACAAAGCAGCCATATGTAAGCCCAGCAAGGATGGCAGCAATGTGAAGGCAATCTTTCAGCGTTTTTTGAGGAGCGGCCGTATCCTCTAGGGGTGCGAACAGCCCCCGTGCTCACAATATATTTGAGGAGTTTTATTTAATACGTAATATGCGCTCTGGTTAGGTAGCTTCTCAGCCATCTGCCAATAGCGTCCCTTGTATGAAATCAACTGGGCAAACCAACTGAGGAAGCATGTACCAGAAATTAAAAGACCCATTGTCCGCAGAAATCCGTGAACCAGCAAAAAATCCGCGATATATATTTAAATATGCTTACATATAAAATCCGCGATAGAGTGAAGCCGCGAAAGTCGAAGCGCGATATAGCGAGGGATTACTGTACAGGGTCATGGGGGTCTGCTGGAGCCAATCCCAGCCAACATGGGGCGCAAGGCAGAAACCAAACCCTGGGCAGGGCGCCAGCCCACTGCATATTTATTTATTACTGTATTATTTATTTGTGTTATTTGCCTTCTTATTTGTATTCTTCTTCTTAAAGCTATTGAGTTAATAAAGCTATTGCAATAATCATAACCTGCATGTCTTTTTCCATACGAACAACTGTAAACCTACTTTTGTCCACCCCTGTGTTTATGTGTGTGTGTGCATATATATATATATATATATATATATATATATATATATATATATATATATATATATATATATATATATATATATATACCTATTTGCAGCTGGAGATCCACAAAGGGAGAAAATGAATCATGTATAATAAAGTAATTTTTATTCCTGTGCTTTCAGCCCCTGCCAGGAGCTTTCATCAGTGGATAATGCTTAGACTTACAAGAATCAAAGGCAATATATAGGAAATAATGAGGTGGGAGGGCAGGGGGGGGGACTAAGTCAGTGTGTTCAGGAGGGGGGGGTATTGGTTGTAAAGTTTTATTTATTATGAACATGTTCTTCTTAAGTTTGCATATGCTGGGTTTATGTCCAAATGTCTGTTAATGGTGTCCTCGTTTGATAGCCAAGATTCAGCCAGCTCTCTGGCACTTTTAGTACTGGCCTTATATCTTACTTGTACATTGTTCCAGTTAATTGTATGTCCTGTTGATTTTGTATGTGTATAAATCAGTGATCGTGAGTCCTTCATTCTGACGGCGTTGCGATGTTCATGTATAAAGTATCTATCTATCTATCTATCTATCTATCTATCTATCTATCTATCTATCTATCTATCTATCTATCTATCTATCTATCTATCTATCTATCTATCTATCTATCTATCTATCTATCTATACGTGTTGCGATTCTATTTGATGTTTGTCCTATGTATACCGCAGGGCAAGAGTTGCATGGAATGCTATAAACTGCGTTTCTTGTTCCTGCTGTCGATTTCTTATTTTTAGTAAAACTCCAAATGTCCAAAAACACACACATTTAATAAGTCTCTGCAATGTATAGCACCTCACAATGCTCAGGCAAATACTCAGTCCCTTCTTTCTCTTTCCACAATTAAAGCAGCGCAGGTGAGCAAAGAGCTGAGGAGACTTCGTGCCAGCAAAGCAGCGGGTCCAGATGGAATATCGCCATGACTGCTGAAGGTCTGTGCGCTGGAACTGGGGAGTCTTCTACAGTGCATCTTCAACCTGAGCCTAGAACAGGGGAGAGTCCCGAGGCTTTGGAAAACATCTTGTATCACCCCAGTCCCAAAGGTATCACGTCCTAGTGAGCTAAACGACTTCCGGCCTGTGGCTCTGACGTCACATGTGATGAAGACCATGGAGCGGCTGCTGCTTCACCACCTGAGGCCACAGGTCCATCACGCCCTCGACCCTCTGCAGTTCGCATACCAGGAGAAGGTGGAAGCGGAGAATGCCATCATCTATATGCTACACCGATCCCTCTCTCACTTGGGCAGAGGCAGTGGTGCTGTAAGAATTATGTTTCTAGACTTCTCTAGCGCCTTCAATACCATCCAACCTCTGCTCCTTAGGGACAAGCTGACAGAGATGGGAGTAGATTCATACCTAGTGGCATGGATCATGGACTATCTTACAAACAGACCTCAGTATGTGCGTCTCGAGAACTGCAGGTCTGACATTGTGGTCAGCAACACAGGAGCGCCGCAGGGGACTTTACTTTCTCCGGTCCTGTTCAGCCTATATACATCGGACTTCCAATACAACTCGGAGTCCTGCGACGTGCAAAAGTTCACTGACGACACTGCTATCGTGGGCTGCATCAGGAGTGGACAGGAGGAGGAGTATAGGAACCTCATCAAGGACTTTGTTAAATGGTGCGACTCAAACCACCTACACCTGAACACCAGAAAAACCAAAGAGCGGTGGTGGATTTTAGGAGGCCCAGGCCCCTCCTGGTCTCCGTGATCATCAGAGGTGACTATGTGCAGAGGGTACAGACCTATAAATACCTGGGAGTGCAGCTGGATGATAAATTGGACTGGTATGCCAATACTTATTCTCTGTGCAAGAGAGGACAGAGCTGGCTATACTTCCTTAGAAGACTGGCGTCCTTCAACATCTGCAATAAGAAGAGGGCACACGGTTGTGGCGTGTGCCCTCTTCTACGCCGTGGTGTGCTGATGAGGCAGCATTAAGAAGAAGGATGCCTCACGCCTGGACAAACTGGTGAGGAAGGCAGGCTCTATTGTAGGCATGGAGCTGGACAGTTTGACATCCGTGGCAGAGCGACGGGCGCTCAGCAGGCTCCTATCAATTATGGAGAATCCACTGCATCCACTAAACAGTGTCATCTCCAGACAGAGGAGCAGCTTCAGCGACAGACTGCTGTCACTGTCCTGCTCCACTGACAGAGTGAGGAGATTGTTCCTCCCCCAAACTATGCGACTCTTCAATTCCACCCGGGGGGGGGGGGGGGGGGGGGGGGGGGGGTAAACGTTAACATTATTCAAAGTTATTGTCTGTTTTTACCTACATTTTTATTACTCTTTAATTTAATATTGTTTTTTTTTTGTATCAGTATGCTGGTGCTGGAGTATGTGAATATCCCCTTGGGATTAATAAAGCATCTATCTATCTATCTATCTATCTATCTATCTATCTATCTATCTATCTATCTATCTATCTATCTATCTATCTATCTATCTATCTATCATCTATCTATCTATCTATCTATCTATCTATCTATCTATCTATCTATCTATCTATCTATCTATCTATCTATCCTTCTACCGCCCTCACTCCTCCACACACAAGCTCCATCCTCTTCCACCCGATTCTGGCTTAGCTAATGGAGTGAGGCAGCCCTTTTTATAATACCCTGGATGTGCTTTTATGCCTGGTGTGGTGGAAGTGCTGTATAAGCTCCTGGAAGCACTCTGGGTGCACCTGGAATCTCTTCCAGCAGCACTTCCGGGTGTGGCGAAAGTGCTGCAATCCAAGGCTCTATAATCCTCTGGGCATCCCCTGGCCCCCATGTGAACCAGGGTGGCTCTGCTGCTCACGTATGGGGAAGCGGATGTACAATTTAAACAGATTGTTATTTTCATGGGAATTGTTAAATATGCATAATAAACCTAGACATTTTACATTACAGTGAGTAATTAACCATAGTAAAAAATAGTAAAACGTAATAAATTGAAAGAATTTATGCTTTATGTTGCGTTAGAGGTATTCATTGTATTACAGGTTTTCATTCTGTTTGGCTTGGAAATTAACACGCAAATAGTTTTTAAACTTACGCTTTTACTGTGAACCTTCTGTAAAAACAATATTTAGAATTAACTTTTCATCAATATAACATTGAATTTTGATTCCGTGTTTAGAGTCACATCATGACAACTCAACGCATAGCTTTCTGTGTGTGAATATCATTTCTTTCTCTCTAATAAATAAACCGACTTTTTCGAATGTTTGTCCCTGTGATTTGTTAATTGTCATAGCTAAAGCTATTCTAACGGGAAACTGTATAAGTTTTAATACGAATGGCATATCAAGATCTCCTTTGGTGTCTAATGTTATCCGCAAAAGATGTACTATACATTACATTTCTTGTCGCATGTTAAAATTTTACATTTCAAAATTATTCAACCAATTTTGAATACAGCTGATCTTGTCCTATTGCATAGCCCATCACTCTTACATAAATTACGCAATAACATTAAGATGCATCCTTCTTTCAACAGTAATTCGGCCGGTAGAAGACCGGACGGTGTTAACGGTTGTAGATATTCTACAGGATATTGTAAGTTGATGTTTTCATCTTCTGCACCATCACCACCAACTGTTTCAGGATAGTCTACTGATACGCATTTAACCAATTTGCCGTGTAGCCGATCAACAATTTTTGCGTTAATTCGTTTGACTTCATTGTTTCTCGGTGCTAGGATTGCCCGTGTAATCATTTCTTCTGTTGATAACCCTTCAGGATGAAATTCCTTAATAAGATTTGGACATAAGTCTTCTTTTATTGGGAACATAATGTAAGGAAAACAAAAAATTTATAAGAGCTGAGAGCGCAGGAACTATATCTGACAAAAGCATTCACACGAATGAGAGGTGAGAAGACCGTGGGCCGTTAACCTGAAATGGTTGAGAGGAGACCATGACTTGAAAAAATCTCTTGGCAATAGTCTCATCTCGTCTCAAGATTTTCTTTTATAATAGATAGATAGATAGATAGTATTACTTTCACTATTCTGACATGCAAGTGAGAATTTTATTGTACTATGCACACATGGCAATAAATTTAAACTTGTTTTTCTTGAATGATGGTGTATTCATTTTCCATATGATATTCATTGTCATGTAAAGTACAAAAATCTCATTGTATTGTTGCAGAGAATAAATTAAGGTTTAAATGAATAAAGAGACACTTCTGCATTAAATAGTCATACTTTGAAAATTAGATGTGCACATTATTAAGTTCTTGGAACACACTCAGGTCTGTTCCCATGCATCATACACTATGACATGTCTGAAAAGTAAGCACAACATTTGTTTGTTTAGGGATAACACTGACTTGCCTTTCAGTGTAATAGTTATGTTGATTGTGAGCTCTTCTTAACAATTTCATTGTAGTTCTTTAATTCATGGACAGCTCTTTTGTCAAAATGAAGGCTATTTATAAATCCCTTAGCTCTGTACAAAAAGCTGTATGACCAAATGTATGCAAGTGCATGCATGATCACAAAATTATTTGAATTAGAGGATAAAATGGGCACTACCCACTTTGGCAGGCCTTCTCTGTAAGAAAATACTCCATTGAGTGTCTGAACTATTCTGTCCCTCATCAACATCTAGTCATACAAAACTAGAACAAAATAGCAGTGCCCACAAGAAAATCAAACAAAATAAAATCATAGTAACATGACCATCATAATGATTTAATATGTTGAGGGGTTCAAAAAATTTTTATAAATGTATAAAAGGCGCAAAAATAGGGTTTCCAAAACTCTGTATAGAACAATTGGTTTAGCAAAAATGTGTTGTAGTCTTCATAATCTGGCATATTGCTGGTATAATATGACAGCACAACACAGTTCTGCAATTGTTAAGAAAGCTCACCAACTCCTTTACTTCCTCAGAGGTCTGATGAAGCTATAATTTCACTGTCAATTCTCACTGATTTTTATTAGTGTGCAGTGGAGTCCAATCTAACTAGCTTTATAATATCCAGGTATATAACCAGCACTTTCACAGACAGTTTCTCTCTAAATATTGTAAGGTCACAAAATAGCTAGTCATAATAAAAAGTGCTGTACGTGTTCTTGAATGTGCATGTTGCATATAATTGAATATATAGTGTAGCAGCCACTAGACTGAAGCACTTTTCAATTGTGTTGGGCCAAGTACCTCTGTGTGGATGACAGGTGGTGGATGGAGTAGCCAAAGTACTGTAAGTAGCAGAGAGGATGAGGAGGCAGGAATCACAAGCCCTGATGATTTCTATGCAGGAAAGGGAATCGTGAAGAGGTGGCCACAATTTGGCATGTGTGGGACTTACAAATGGCCTGGTGATCATGTCAAGTGTGTGTGCAGAGACAACAATGTGAGGCACACTTTTAGAAGTTGTGAAGGACAACTGGGGTTCTGGCCCAGTCGGGATGCCTGGAGGAGGGAAGGTCTGGGTAAGAGATAATGCCTTCTTCAGAACACAAAAGGGCAGCCTCCTTGGTTTACAGCCAGCGCCAGGGGGTGCCTGGACCATCCCGGAACACTGGACGGCCAGTACTTCCACCACACCAGGAAGTGACGCTGGAAGAGAATCCGAGTGCACCTGTAGTGCTTCCAGGTACTACTAGGAAGTGCTGCAGGAAAATCATTGGGGTGCACCTGGAGCACATGTGGGTGCATTATAAAAGGGGCTGCCTCACTACATTCAAGGAGCCAGAGTCGGGAGGCAGAGGACAGAGCTTGCAAGTGAAGGAGTAGAGGTGGCAGAAGAGAAGGAGAAAGAAAAGGACAGTGAGCATTGTTGGGGATTTGGGCACTGTGTGTGTGCTGTAAAGAAGAAAAACAAAGTAAAAGTGTGTGCTTTAAGGACTTGTGAGTCGGTATCTGTCGGTGTCCAGGCTGAATCTCCACACAGTGTAATAGTAAACTTAATCCAGTTAGTTTTCCCTCACTGGCAGCTGCAACTTTTATAACACTGGCAAGGAAGAAGCAGTGAGGTTATAGTTAAGCAGTGTTTAAAGAAAGTAGAGAGAAATCATATGTTAGTGAGACTGAGATACTGACATGTGTACTGTAGTATGGATGTTGAGACTAAGAAAAAAGTGTCAGAAATTAAGCAATGTTTATCATCGTTTATAACAGCTGCCGATGTCGGTGAGCACATGCTGCTTTTTAACTATTGATAGTGTTACTTATATCTGATCTGCTTATTCTGCTTGCAGGCATGTTAGTAGGTTGGTGCTGCTCAGAGTGCTATATTGTTCAACATTTTAGTTTCATAAAAGAAAATTATGTGAGTTCTCACAATGTGTTTAAAACCAAAATAACTGTGCTCTAAGATTTTCTTTTTTCTTTGTTCTTATTAGAGCAGTGCCACAGGTTTTTGTGTTGTTTTAATACCTCCATTTTAGAGTAGGTAGAATCCTTCAGCAAATGGATGTTCAGTATGTAAGATGGTCAGTTACTTCTTGGCATTTGCTGTATTGGAGTTAAGCACCACTCATGTAAACTAACAACTGTCTTACTCTTTGTTGCGTAAATAGGTTATCTAGCTGAAAAAAATCCAACCCCAATTTTTTAAATTCCTTTTTACTTTAGTCACCTTTATATACATTGAAGTGAAATGACTAAAAACAAACAGAAGCAGGAAAAATCAAGCTACTTAATGAGATACTTCACGTCCACAGTATAGTTTAATTGCAGCCTGCAACACCTGTTTGGTCAGTCACATAATGCTCTAACATCACTTAGGGAATTTAACATTTCTTTTCACTGCTATGCTGATGATACTCAGGCTTATATTCCTGTCTGCAACTCTACAACAAATCAACTCCACAACTGTCTGTCTGAACTAAGACCCTGGATGGCTAATAATTTTCTTGATCTAAAACAAAATAAAACGGAGGTGCTTATAGGTTTAGGTTTAGGTTTAGGTTTATTTGTCATATATAGGTTAACACAGGGTCAACATACAATGAAATGTGTATGACGAGAAAAACAGAATATAGTGGGTCCATCAGCTAAAGCCCAAATTGGTTTTGGACTTCTCGGCTCTTTCTCAGTCTTTTCCAAACCTCAAGTCCGCAATCTTGGTGTTACCTTTGATAGTAACCTCTCTTTTGAGAAACAAATAAATTCTGTAGTCAAGAGTTGCTTTTTCCAACTTCATCTATTAGGTAAGATAAAGCCTCTTTTATCTTCTAGGGATCTTGAGACAGCTACTCATGCGTTTATTTTTTCTTGCCTCGATTACTGCAACTCGCTGTATTCTGGGATTAACAAATCCCTGATACACAGGTTACAGTTGGTCCAAAATGCTACCGCTCGCTTTCTGGTTGGGGCAAGAAAGTATGACTCTGTTTCTCCTATTTTAGTTTCTTTACACTGGCTGCCTGTCAGTTTTCGAATTGATTTTAAAATCTTGCTGCTAGTTTTTAAATCTTTACATGGGCTTGCTCCTGCCTATTTATCTGAACTGTGTATTTTACATCAGCCATCTAGAGTGCTTAGATCTTCTGGTCAGCTGTCTCTGGTTGTCCCTCGTACCAAGTGTAAAACCAAGGGAGACACGGCTTTTGCAGCTGCTGCGCCTCGCCTGTGGAACTCTTTACCTCATCATATAAAGGAGTCATCTACAATTGAATTGTTCAAAACAAGACTAAAGACTCATTTCTATTCACTTGCATTCCATGACCTTCAGTAATACTGATGGTTTCCTCTTTGTGATTATATAACATTACTTCTATTTTTTATGTATTTTATTTTTTGTTCATATATTTTATTTCTATTTATGTTTTATGTTAATTGTTTTGTTTTTCTTTTATTCTATTATTGTAAAGCACTTTGGCCACAGCATTACTATGTTGTTTTAAATGTGCTATATAAATAAATTGACATTGACTTAACATCCATAACATCAGTCATGAAATCTTCATTGAATGCCCAGTTGCATTTTAGCTAAGGTAAGGGTTATATAGGTGGATCTGACTCCTGACTGGCCATTCTGTGATGTTGTGGGCATTATATGAAGTACATCATATTTTTCATACTTATAATTAACATTGCTGCAGTTACACTCATCTCAAGAGCGAGCAAACAAGCAAGGGACAGATAGTACACAGCACAGAGATTGTAAAACCAAACAGAATAACACACACTTCCAACATTTACACCCCAGCTTCCAATGTAGCAGCAGCCACCAGCATAACAGAATGTAATAAACTGCAGATCCCTTGCAGATATTCTAGAGGCCCAGTGCATTTCACATGACCATGTCAACATTTAGACACTTTCAATTTGTTTACCAAATTTCTTGGGTTTTAACACACACACACACACGCACACACAAACACACACACACACACACACACACACACACACACACATATATATATATATATATATATATATATATATACTGTATATATACACACACGAGGTGAGACACAAAAATAAGTAAAAAAAAAATTATTGATGAATTACAGCATTCTAAACATTGTCACCTTCTATATACTCCCCCTCCCAATCTCACTTTTTTAAAAATTGTATTGGTTTTATTAAAGTCAAATAACATTCCATACACATAACTCAAGTTTTACAAAAAAAGGTTTGAAACAAATCAACCCCCACCCCTGAGAAAGAGAGCTAGGCCAGCAGTGTAAAAATAAGTGAATATATTAATAAATGAATAAAGAGGGGAGAGAACCTGCTTCCTAAATTTAAGTGCTTATTCTAAAATGTTATTGATTAGATCCTGCCAGATTTTGAAGAGGTTTTGTACAGATCTTCTAAGTGCAAATTTGATTTTTTCCAGTTTCAAATAGTATATAACATCAGTTACCCACTGACTTACAATAGGAGAGTTAGGATTCTTCCAATTGAGCAAAAGTGTACGTTCCAGTAGTGTAGTAAAGGAAATTACAGTTTGGTTGTCCTTCTCCACTTCAAGCCCATCTGGAGGTACCCCAAACACAACTGTTAGTAGATTGGAGTGATTGTGACAACCAAGGCTGTCTGAAAGGCATTTAAAGATTTTGGTCCAAAATGATGTTAATTTGGTGCACAGCCAAAACTGGTGGCCCAGTTGATTTGACTTGATTGCAGTGCTCACAGGTTGGATCTTGCCCTGGAAACGTTTCGGACAATTTTAAACGAGACAGATGCGCTCTATATATGGTTCCATATTCTGATTGAGTGAAGCACAATTGGGTTGTTAGTATATTGGCGATAACTTGCAAAGCAAGGAATATAAAGAAGTACTGCAGGATTTTATTTCTATTGCGGACCAAGCCTGTGTATGTTCATCTATTTGTGTCCATGTCCATGGTTTTATAGTTTGTATGCTTGCTGCCCAGTAATAAAACTGAAAGTTAGGTAGAGCCGCCTTAGGTCTTTGTAGGGTCGCCCTTTGGATACGTGGATGTTTTGAATTCCAAATAAATTAGGTTATGGGTGAATCTAATTTCTTAAAAAATTATCTATTGATTTATACTGGAATGTTTTGAAATAAAAAGAGAAGCTTAGGAAGGATATTCATCTTAACAATGTTAATTCTTCTAGCTAAAGTGAGATGAAGGGTTGACCATCTATGCAAGTCTTGCTTAATTTTTTCCAAACAGACAGCAAAATTTTGTTTACAAAGAGCTTTATGTTTACTTGTGATGTTATCCCTAGGTATTTAAACTGATCTGCAATGATAAAAGGGAAGGTGTCCAATCTAATATTGTATGCTTGAGAATTCACTGGGAAGAGCCCACTTTTATTCAAATTGATTCTGAGACCAGAAATCTTTTGAAATTCTGTTAGTGCTGTTTGGATTGCAGGTACAGTATTTTGTGTATCTGATATATACAGTACCATATCATCTGCATATAGCGAAACTGTCTGTTCCAGTCATTCTCTGATAATATCCTTTATCTCAATAGCATTTCAACAATGAATTGATAGTGGCTCAATAGCGATTGCAAAAAGCAGTGGTGGCAAGGGGCTTCCTTGTCTGGTACCTCTAGTTTAAATTAGTCTGAATTAATGTTGTTAATACAAACTGAAGCTTCTGGATTGGTACAGTAGTTTGATCCATGCATAAATATTCTGGCCAAACCCAAATTCTCCAATGTAGTGAAAAGGTAGTTCCATTCAACCATGTCAAATGCTTTTTCTGCATCCAGCGATAATATCATCTCTGGGGTGTTTGACTTTGTTGGTGAATAAATTATATTAATACAGGCTTCGAAGATTAGAAGCTAAGTATCTGCCTTTAACAAATCCAGTTTGGTCTTGTGATATTACCGAAGGCAGCACTTTCTCCATCCTTCCAGCTAGCACTTTGGAGAGTATCTTAACATCGTTATTCAGAAGTGAGATTTGTCTTTACAATGCACATTTTAATAAGTCCTTATTTTGTTTAGGAAAGATGGTAATTAATGCTTGACGAAAAGTTTGAGGTAGAATTTTATTTTCTCCAGCTTCTGTAAATGTTGCTAATAGAAGGGGTGCTAGCTGAGTTGAGAATTTCTTATAAAATTCGGCAGGGGAGCCATCAGGGCCTGCTGCTTTCCTACTCTGCAATGAGGTTATAGCATCTAGTAATTCTGATAGTGCCAGAGGTTTATCCAATTCCTATGCACTAAAAGTATCTATTTGTGGTATCTATAATGCGTCCAGAAATGCATTAGATTGTGTCTTGTCTTCTTTAAACTCAGTAGAATATAAGGATTTATAGTAGTCTCTAAATGTGTCCATTATATTTTTACGGTCAATGATTTTGTCTCCGTTGTGTTGGTGATAGCTGGGATTGCATTGCAAACTTCTTGCTTGTGAATTTGTTGAGCTAAGATCGTATTAGCTTTGTCTCCATGTTCATAATAATGATGTCTTGATTTAAGTATGAGTTACTCAGTTTCTTTAGTTGTTAAGAGGTTAAGCTCTGAATGCAGAGAATGTCTTTTCCTATGAAACTCTTCACTTGGACACCTGTCATGTTCTTGATCTATTCTAGTAATTTCATTGATTAGCTCTGATACTTTCTGAGTTTCCAATTTATTTCTGTGGGAAAGATATGAGATAATTTGTCCTCTTAAGAAGGCCGTCAGGGTTTCCCAGAGTGTTCCTGCAGAAACCTCTGAGGATGTACTTGTCTCTAAAAAAATTGATTTGCTTGGATATAAATTCTGTACTGCTAATAAAAGTAAGACACCATCTGCAAGATGCATATGTGGTGCATAGTGATTTTAGCTCCAAAATCAAGAGGACATAGTCAGAAATAACAATAGCATCATACTTATAAGATATAATCGTAGGCAAGAAATTATCTACAAAGAAATAATCAATTCTTGAGTAGCAATGATACACTGGTGAGTAGAAGGAATATGCTCTTGAGTTTGGGTTTAGAAATCTCCAGGGGTCTGATAAGTTGTGGTCAGTTACAAACTGTATAATTGTCTTTGCAGTGTTAGATGTCATCACCCCTGAGGCAGGAGACCTATCTAGGTCTGGATTTAAAACACAATTAATGTCCCCAGCCATTATAATTTTATGAGTGTTCACATTGGGAATGGATGCAAATACATTTTGCATGAATTCCCTATCATCGACATTGGGTGCATAAATATTTATCAAAATCACTTTACAGTTAAATAAATTACCTATGAGAATCACGTATCTCCCTTCAGGATCAGATACTACATCTGATACTACAAATGGGACTGTTCTATGTATAAGAATTCCCACATCTCTAGTTTTCTTTGTATAGATGGAATGGAACATTTGGCCAGTCCAGTCTTTGTGCAGCCAAAACCTATCCTTGCTTAATAAGTGGATCTCCTGTAAAAATACTATTTTAGCATTTAGTTCTGTTAAGTGAGAGAATACTTTCTTTCTCTTTAATTTGTGATTCAGGCCTTTAACATTCCAGCTCACAAAGTTAACTGTTCCATCATGGAGACATTGATTCTAAATTTTTGATGTCATTTTGTAGTCTTAACTGGAAGTGAGATAGCTTTGACCTTACTTTCCAATTTTCCCAGGAGTTATTGCCATGAAGCCTATTGTTACGTTGGCACTTATAATTATAAGATTTAAAAGGATAGATTAGAGATAGCTTGCTTTCTTTCTCTCCCCCCCTAGTCCGCCCCCCATTTGCCTCCCCCGTGAAGCTGGACTCCACTTCCCAAAGTCCCAGTCCTCTGACATACCTAGAGACAGAGCACATCCAAAACAAAACAAGCCCCCCAGCAGCGGCATATGAGGAATAAAATTGAGATATCTATTGCCAATACAGTCCAATTACTATAAGCATAAAATATAATCTTCAACAATCTTGAGATAGTAAACTAGTTAACCCAGGGAATGGTGCCGAAAGGTGGCCCTGGATAAGCATAGTAAACCCTAATACAATAATAACAATAACAATAAACCAAGGGTATGATGTTAAACAGTCTCCTTTAGAAGAGAAAAAAAAAGAATTATTAATTTCTTCCACACATACATACATATATACATATAATTGTAATTAAAGCATAAACAAAAAGTGTCCGAGAAGGGAAAAGGATGTATAATTACAGTACCAGTATCATTGCAAGCGGATCAAACAGCCGGTAAGATCTTCTTTGCCATGCCATGACAGGATGCAACTCACTATAGTATTTCATAAAAGTGTTGGGATCAGTTTTCTTAACTCTTTTTCTGCTTTCTTCATAGTGGTAAAGATGTAATACTTGTCGTGAATATCCACTTTCAGTTTGGCAGGATACAAGAGGCTGTATCAGATCTCGGCTTTCCATAAGCTCTGTTTAATGTTGTAAAAAGCTGCATGTTTAGCAGCTGTTGAGGGTGAGAAATCTGGGAAAATGTGAATGTGGTTATCTTCAAATGTAATCTCTTGTTTCTGTCTGAGAAGTGACATTACATGTAATTTAAATTGTAATTTTTCAAAGCGCACGATAAGACTCCTAGGTTTAGAGGTTTTTGATCCCTGCATGCAGTAAGCTGCTGCTATTTCGATGCCTGATTTGCAGTCCTCTCCAATTATTTTGAATCGTGAATTTTTCACAATTCTCTGGGAGACCTCTGATTCTAATATTGTTCCTTCTGCATCCATCATCCAGTGCAGTAAGTCTGTCTCTGAGTTTTTTGCATTCGGAATTTGCACCCGTTGCTTTCCCATCAGTAGTAGATGGCAGATGTTCAGCTGTTTTAATTTGAGTCGTGAATGTTTGCTTAATGTCTTCCAACTGACCGCCAAGTGCTCTCAGTTTATTCTCAAACTTAGATGCATTTTCCTGAATTTGTTCCTCAATTTTTTCTAGCATACCTTTAAAGGCTGCCTCAAAGCGATTATTACACATATTTCCAGGTCTTTAATATCCTACCGCAGCTTCTCGTTTTTTCTTGAGAATATCATTTATTTCTTTCTTTATATCTTTCTTGAGCTGCATTATGTCTTGAGCGGTGGCCATTACACTGATCATTAACTTCAGTTTGGACAGATCATTTAGACCTACGTGCTCCACAGGTGAAGTGACGAGCCCTGTTACAGCCGATGCTCCCGGCTCGCAAGGAATAAATGAAAACGCAGAAGGCAAGGCCATTTCCGGTTTCAATGGATCTTCTGGAATCGACAAGTGATTATGACCTGCATCACTTGCACATTCGCTCCTACTTTCGCTCTCAACTGGAGACGATGCAGTGGCCCGGGGTCCCAAGAGATCTGTGATTTCGCCTGTCTGTTCCAGGTCAGTCTGTATAAGGCCGTACCTTGAAGTTGGACTTGGGCTTGATGCCTGTCTAGGCTTGGGTGTAGCTTTGGCTTTCTTTTCCGTTTCTTTCTGAGACCCTTTCTTACTGCTCATCTTTATATATGCTATATACTGTAATAGAACCTCCTCAAGTTGGGTAAATACAGGATACCTCGGTGTTATGGTGTATAAAATCTACATCTTATTCTGTATTATATTTTGCTCAATCCCAACAAGATGAATTCAGTTGTAGGAGGCATTATAATAAAAAAGGGATATCCTCTTCCCTTATACCTGACTTTTATAACAGTTGTTCATAGCTTAGTGCTAATTTGTTTACAGCCTGGGAAAGGAAGCCTGGATTGATACCTCAGGCTATTGATTTCTTTATGGATGGACATCTGGGACATCAATTGGGTTTTTACGACCTGGGAAATGAAGGCTGAGGCAATATCAAAGAACTTTATTACCTGGGGAGCAAAATTCATCCATCATATTGACAGCCAGCCAATCAGGTGCTTGGAACATTCATGTGCTGTGAAACCATGGCATGAAACTTTATAATAAATATGCCTCATTTTGAAAGAAACATCAGCAGAAGAAGAAGAGAAACAGTGACGACGGAAAAGCGGCGTCAGAGAACAAAACAAAGGCACGTGTGACCAGTTTTCATCCGATCGTCAGTCAACAGCATTCTCATGAACATTGATTGCTAAATCAAATGCCGCCCTGGAACTTTCATCCTTGACATCACTGATTCCTTTCAGTAAGCTTTTTTTAAGACTATTTTATCCAGACTTTACTATTGATCTTATTTTCTATTACTTATTATTGTTCTTTAATAAACAGTAACTTGTTTTCATCTTTCTATGCTTTGTCTTAATGTCTAGAGTGATTGAAGTAATAAGGCAGATTTCTAAGAGCACCTGGCGTAGCTGGAGATTTTGCCATTAGCTCTGTGCTGCGGGGTTTTAAGGCTGAGAGTGAGGCGCCACTCAATAGTTAGGGACAGTATGAGAAGAAGGTATTCTTGGCTGATAAATGGCCTATAGTCAAGGATACTGAGTCTTTGTATGTTTTAATATTTTCTTAGAGACCAAAAGTAACATTTAGGTCTGAGGTCTATTTAAAACATCATATGTTGTCCATGCTGATAATAAATAAGTCTCTTGATGTGCTGAGAGAGTGACAAGTTGTGTTATACTTAAAGCATTTGTGTAGTTTTTAAGTGCTAAAAGTTAGCCAACTGTTTGCGAGTCATTTGTAGGGCACTGTTGTGGTTAGGGTCTGAGTGTGCGTGAATCTATGTATGTGTGTGTTATTATTTAGGGTGCAGGAGTAGACCAATCCAATAACGAACTTGACAAAGAAAAGGGTAAATAGACGATAACACACTCGGGATGATAAAAATAAGAGAAAAATTAACACCGATGATAACAGAGTTCCAATTCAGATGTCCATCTCCTATAACAGACAAACCCAAACAAAACCCCTCTCCTGATCTCTACACCGCTCCATACGTATCTTCCATTGATTGAAGCAGTGCTGGAAGTCTTCTTGCTTACAATATATATATATATATATATATATATATATATATATATATATATATATATATATATATATATGTATACATATTGTAAACACCAGGGGCGCTCCAACCACTCCAGTTCCAACACAAACAAGCAGAGACATGAGTTCTAGCACAGCACACATTTATTTACTAGTGGAAAAGTGCTTTTGGCTCACTCCTGACAGCAGCACAATACAATGCAGCAACACAGTTTATAGCACAATCTTTCTCTGCTTTCTGCCTCCACTCCTACACTGGCAAGCTTCATCCCTCTTCCTCCCGACTCTGGCTCCCTGAATGGAGTGAGGCAGCTCCTTTTATGTTACACCTGGCACTGCTCCAGGTGGCTCATCAGGATTAACTGGAACTACTCCCAGGTGTGATGGAAACCCAAAGTAGGGTTCTACAGTTCTCCCTGGAGGCCCCCACTGAACCCAAAAGGGCTGTACCAAACTCCAACTCCCAGTGTGCCCAATGGCAATCTATGGTGCCACAGCTACGCAAGGACGGCTGCCCTGTAGTGTCCCAGGAAAGGTAGACACTCTCTCCCCAAGTCCTTCAATCTAGCTGATGTCCCGGCCAAGTAATGGCCATGGCCAGGCGTCACACTTTATTATATATATATATATATATATATATATATATATATATATATATATATATATATATATATATATTATATAGATATATACATATACACATACACACACACACATACAGACACACTATCTCTTATATATATTTCTCTTCTGGTTCGTCCTGGTTCCACTTCAAAACTGGTCCCGCCCACACGGCATTTCTCGATTCCTATTCGTCCTCTTCCATGTCATGCACTATACTAGCCTGCTGAGCGTAATACATCCAACAAGTACTCGAGGTGCTGCCACAATGGTAAAGTAGCTTTACCACCTTTGCGGGAGCCACCTGTGTCTTTACAACAGCTTCTTGCACAGCAAACATCAGAAGCTAAAAATTATTGTGAACACATTCGAGAATCCCCTTCCCATGGGCTCACCACCTATGGGAGGGGCCAAGGAGGTCGGGTGCAGTGTGAGTTGGGTGGTGGCCGAAGGCGGGGACCTTGGCAGTCCAATCCTCGGCTACAGAAGCTGGCTCTTGGGACGTGGAATGTCATCTCTCTGAAGGGGAAGGAGCCTGAGCTAGTGTGCGAGGTTGAGACGTTCCGACTAGATATAGTTGGGCTCACCTCGACGCACAGCTTGGACTCTGGAACCAATCTCCTTGAGAGGGGCTGGACTCTCTACCACTCTGGAGTTGCCCCCGGTGAGAGGCTCCGAGCGGGTGTGGTCATATTTATTGCTCCCCGACTTGGAGCCTGTACATTGGGGTTTACCCCGGTGGACGAGAGGGTAGCCTCCCTCGACCTTCAGGTGGGGGGACGGGTCCTAACTGTTGCTTATGCGTATGCACCGAACAGCAGTTTGGAGAACCCACCCTTTTTGGAGTCACTGGATGGGGTGCTTGAGGGCATACCTTCTGGGGACTCCCTCGTACTGCTGGGAGACTTCAATGCTCACGTGGGCAATGACAGTGAGACCTGGGAGGGTGTAATTGGGAGGAATGGCCCCCCTGATCTGAACCCAAGTGGTGCTTTGTTATTGGACTTCTGTGCTCGTCACGGATTGTCCATAACAAACACCATGTTCAAGCATCGGGGTGTTCATATGTGCACTTGGCACCAGGACACCCTAGGCCTCAAATCGATGATCGACTTTGTGGTCGTGTCGTCGGACTTGCGGCCACATGTCTTGGACACTCGGGTGAAGAGAGGGGCGGAGCTGTCAACTGATCACCACCTGGTGGTGAGTTAGCTTCGATGGTGGGGGAGGATGCCGGTCAGGCCTGGTAGGCCCAAACGTGTTGTGAGGGTCTGCTGGGAACGTCTGGCAGAGCTCCCTGTCAGAAGTAGCTTCAACTCCCACCTCCGGCAGAACTTTGACCACGTCCCGAGGGAGGTGGGGGACATTGAATCCTAATGGGCCATGTTCCATGCCTCTATTGTTGAGGCGGCTGACTGGAGCTGTGGCCGTAATGTCGTCGGTGCCTGTCGTGGCGGCAATCCCCGAACCCATTGGTGGACACCGGCGGTGAGGGATGCTATCAAGCTGAAGAAGGAGTCCTACCGGTCCCTTTTGTTCTGTGGGACTCTGGAGGGTGCTAATAGATACTGGCAGGTCAAGCAG
Source organism: Erpetoichthys calabaricus (assembly GCF_900747795.2). Taxonomy (NCBI): domain Eukaryota; kingdom Metazoa; phylum Chordata; class Cladistia; order Polypteriformes; family Polypteridae; genus Erpetoichthys; species Erpetoichthys calabaricus. The sequence goes on from NC_041404.2 coordinate 93,981,364, forward strand.
AATTCGGCTTTGGTGGTTGCTGAGGCAAAAACTCGGGCATGGGAGGAGTTTGGGGAGGTCATGGAAAACGACTTTCGAACGGCTTCGAGGAGATTCTGGTCCACCGTCCGGCGTCTCAGGAGGGGGAAGCAGTGCAGTGTCAACACTGTATATGGTGGGGATGGTGTGCTGTTGACCTCGACTCGGGATGTTGTGGGTCAGTGGGGGGAGTATTTCGAAGACCTCCTCAATTCCACTAACATGCCTTCCAATGAGGAAGCAGAGCCTGGGGACTCGGAGGTGGGCTCCCCCATCTCTGGGAATGAGGTCACCGAGGTGGTCAAAAAACTCCTTGGTGGCAGGGCCCTGGGGGTGGATGAGATACGCCCGGAGTTCCTCAAGGCTCTGGATGTTGTAGGGCTGTCTTGGTTGACACATCTCTGCAACATCGCATGGACATCAGGGACAGTGCCTCTGGATTAGCAGACCGGGGTGGTGGTGCCCCTCTTTAAGAAGGGGGACCGGAGGGTGTGTTCCAACTACAGAGGGATCACACTCCTCAGCCTCCCTGGAAAAGTCTATTTGGGGGTTCTGGAGAGGAGGGTCCATCAGATAGTCGAACCTCGGATTCAGGAGGAACAGTGTGGTTTTCGTCCTGGTCGCGGAACAGTGGACCAGCTCTACACCTTTAGCAGAGTCCTGGAGGGTGCATGAGAGTTTGCCCAACCAGTCTACATGTGTTTTGTAGACTTGGAAAAGGCGTTCGACCATGTCCCTTGGGGAATCCTGTGGGGGGTGCTCCGGGAGTGTAGGGTACCGGACCCCCTGATAAGGGCTGTTCGGTCCCCGTACAACCGGTATCAGAGCTTGCCGACAGTAAGTCGAACCCATTTCCAGTGAGAGTTGGACTCCACCAGAGCTGCCCTTTGTCACCGATTCTGTTCATAACTTTTATGGACAAAATTTCTAGCCGCAGCCAGGGTGTTGAGGGGGTCTGGTTTGGTGGACTCAGGATTAGGTCACTCCTTTTTGCAGATGATGTTGTTCTGTTTGCTTCATCAGGCCGTGATCTTCAGCTCTCTCTGGATCGGTTTGCAGCTGAGTGTGAAGCGGCTGGGAAGGGAATCAGCACCTCCAAATCCGAGACCATGGTCCTCAGCCGGAAAAGGGTGGAGTGCCCTTTCAGGGTTGGGAGCGAGATCCTGCCTCAAATGGAGGAGTTCAAGTATCTCGGGGTCTTGTTCACGAGTGAGGGAAGAATGGAGCGTGAGATCGACAGGCGGATTGGTGCGGCGTCCGCAGTGATGCGGGCTCTGCATCGTTCTGTCGTGGTGAAAAAGGAGCTGAGCCGTAAGGCAAAACTCTCAATTTACCAGTTGATCTATTTTCCTACCCTCACCTATGGTCATGAGCTATGGGTAGTGACCAAAAGAACAAGATCGCGAATACAAGTGGCTGAAATGAGTTTCCGCCGTAGGGTGTCTGGGCTCTCCCTTAAAGATAGGGTGAGAAGCTCTGTCATCTGGGAGGGGCTCAGAGTAGAGCCGCTGCTTCTCTGCATCGAGAGGAGTCAGATGAGGTGGCTCGGGCATCTAATCAGGATGCCTCCTGGACGCCTCCCTGTTGAGGTATTCCGGGCACGTCCAACCGGGAGGAGGCCCCGGGGAAGACCCAGGACACGCTGGAGGGACTATGTCTCCCGGGTGGCCTGGGAACGCCTCAGGATTCTCCCAGAAGAGCTAGAAGAAGTGGCCGGGGAGAGGAAAGTCTGGGTATCTCTGCTCAAGCTGCTGCCCCCGCGACCCGATAAGCGGATGAGGATGGATGGATGGATGGACATTCAAAAATACAACTCTTCTCTAGCGTTTGCTTCCATGGGTGCATAGATAACTCAACCTCCTGGCCATGGACCATACTGTTTTAAAATACACGGGCAAATTTATCACCAAATCTCTAAACAATACGCTAACACTTCTCACCTCTCCAGGATATGGACAGTTGTATGTTTTTGACACAGTGCAAGCTGCTTAAGTACACTTATAAAATAAAGCAAACTCTGCATGCAGCGAAAATGTACTTCTCCAGCTAGATTCCATGCTCAGAACTATCAACCCCTTCGCTAAATCATACAAACACATGCATGAAATCGCTCAGTCTAATCCAACAGCATCTGTACGAATGGTTTTCAAGGAAAACCCTAGGCGGGATTTACGACGATACAATGTCCCGACATATCACACCGATGTTGTAGTGATTTTCGTCGGAGAAGATGGCAAAACGCCAGCCGAAAGGGACATTCACATCTATCCTATAGGCAATTCCTGTAAACAGATTTCCACGCTCAATATGAATTGCGATCCTATGGTTTACCCACTTTTATTCCCTTACAGAGACATTGGCTGGCACAAAGATTTACATGTTCCCAATAAAAGAAGCGGAAAGCGAATATGGATTACTCAATGCCAATTTTACGCGTACAAATTAGCAATGAGGAATACATTTAGTATTTTGTACTTCAGCGGCAAACTATTCCAACAGTACGTCGTAGATACAGAGGGCACGCGTCTCAACTATTTCAGATTACATCAATAAGATCTGCATGTGGAACTATCAGACGCACTGCAAGCAAACGCTGAAAATAACAACGTACGTGTAGGCAAAATGATCATATTACCGTCCATATTTCCAGGAAGTCCAAAATACATGCAAGAAAACTATCAGGATGCCATGGCCATAGTACATAAATTTGGAAAGCCTGATTTATTTATCACTTTCACATGTACTGTAATCCTGCTTGGCCAGAAATTCTACATGCACACTGCATCTTTCAAGAAGTATTTATTTCTTCTTGATTTCTGAATTCCTTTCTCACTGTTTTCCGTTCCTATTCTTACACCGCCGTATGCTATGGCGGGCGTCAGCTAGTATATATATATATATATTGTCACACACGTGCAAGTGGCAGGATATTGTATGGATCAAGCAAAGGTAATTCCATGCCAGGCTAGGGGGTGGGGGGGTGCACTAAACCTTCTCCTGTTATCTCTACAGACCAGCCACAGGAAAACCTGTCTGATTCAGAGCTGATGACGTCACTTCCAGTTCCGGTGCCCAGAAGAATATCACGTCTGGTTCCGGCGCCCAGAAGAACGTCACTTCGAGCGCACAGACTGATGTCTTCTGGTTCCCTCACATCACTTCTGGTCTGAGCCCTTAAAGCCACCATCTTTGCAAACCCTCAGCAGTTCTGTTTTGGACTCAGTATTGTGAACATCTCTGTGATATTCAAAACCCTTTTGCAGCCAGGAATATTATGTGGGTGGCTCCCCCAAACCTTTTTAAGTGTGTGAAGTCTGTTTATTTTCACAGTGGCGTAGTCGGCAGGATGATGACCTTATGGAGAGATCGGAAGTCAAACCAAAACATAGACTCGACACACTATACACAACTAAAGAAAAGTCAGATGGGTAAGTACCGTTCTCGAGTCACCGAGTTGGGGTCTGTCAGGGAAAGCTTGAGTATGCTTTGACCCATCAAACTGTTAAAGGTCCAGGGAAGAATAGAACCGGGACCCACAGGATAGAGCCTGGTGCATCTGGGAACAGATTGGGGACTTATTATGGTCTTCCAAGTATGGGGACTGCCCTTAAATATTCCACAAAAGGTAAGCCTTTTGATAAAGGTGGGAGAAACCCAGGCTGGCAGGTGAAAAGCATAATGGCCTGGACATTTAAACCTGCTAAGGCAACAAAAAAACAGGCAATGGCTTTATGGGCTAAGGTGGTTAGTTGGCTACAACCACATAAACAATCGAGCCATCAAATAGCGGAGCAGGTGGCCTGCGCTTTATTGCTCCACACTCTGCCTAAAAAAATCGCCCAGTGGCCTGGGGCTATACTGATATTGTCTCGCTAGCCGAGGCAATAGAACATCTCAGGACAGAAACCGGCTTGGGAGTATCAGAACGGGACTCGTGTGAACCCGAGCATACTTGCGTCCCTAACATAGAGTCTCATGGCTACAATGCGAAGCGTACTCGAGTGGAACCTCAGGCTCATCGGCAGGCTCCGCAAAGCGACAAAGGGGTCTGCAGAGTGATATGGGGGGAGGCACAATGTACGCTCGCTAATCCTCTGGTCTTTTTGCATATGGGAGAAGTGATAGTTAATGGAATTAAGGTTATATCCTTGTTTGATTCCGGCAGTAACATTTCAATTGTTGCTCGCCATCTAGTGTTTCAGTGGCTCAAGATTAAGACCCGCATTACCTGTGTTCACAGGGATGTTCGGTACTATAGATCCGCCAACTGCTATATATGTCAGTAAAAAAGTTGACAGTGGCGGTGATGAATAATCCTCCCTTCCCCGTGATATTAGGCAGAGATTGGGGAAACATTAATAACAGTAACACAGACGCTTCTTCCCCAAGATTGCTAGTTCTAGTCACGGTCGCAGAATCAGCACCCTCAACTTCCTCCACGCTGTGTATACAGCAGGCTGGGGAGCGGAGTTCGGCCTCTGGTGATGACGAGGAAACACCCAGGATGTCTCAGCCAGTTACGTCATCACCAAGCGCTGAGTCAACTCGGGATGAAATAGCACCCCTTGAGGTTGAATCCAATCCTCTCACACGCCTGCAGTTTCAATTCAGGCAGACCCCGGCTTCATTTAAAAGGGAGCAGTGGAACGACGACTTCCTTAAGTTTGCAAAGAATGCAGTTGTTCTGATTATGGTATATTGTGAATTAAGGTTTTAAATAAAGTTGTTATAAACCAGATAACCAATGAATGAATAAGGGGGAATGGTTAGTAACGAAGAGTAATGGAGACAGGTGTCTTTTGTAGAGTTCTGTTTGGTGTGCTCTAATAAATTAAATGCCTTTCTGAGTTAATCATCTGCCTTGCACTGAATCATTCACGGAAGCTTCCACAGCGAATAAAAAATACTACATGGTGTCAGAAGTAGAGAGCGTTCGTCCTGTAGAAAACTTTGCGAACTTTTCAAGCTGAACCACAGAGCCTGTTGTGAGATAAAGAGACCCGCAGAACTTACGACAGCCAACAGCGCTGGCAGTAAGTTATTTCATTCACTTTTAAATTCGTACCAGTGAAATGGACCAGTCTAAGCCTCCGCTGCTGCTAGTCCTAACCGGCAATGTTAGTGAAAACTGGCGTAGATAGGAACAGAAATATAGGCTGTACATGACCGCGGTGGAAATAAACAAGAAGACTAAAGAAGTGCAAATTGCCATTTTGTTGCATGCAATTTTGGAATCTTAAAAAAATATATTGCACACCCAAGAAAAATTTGGTATTTGAAAGACATCAGTTCTGGACTTACAATATGCAAGAGCCGCTGCAAACAGACCGGTTTGTTACCGAACTCAGACAACGGAGCAAAAACTGTGAATTTGACCCTACAGAGAATGATATGATAAAGGATAAAATTGTCTTCAGTGTTAAAGACAAGCATGTGAAAGAAAAACTTCTCAGAGAGCCTGGTCTGACTTTAGAAAAAGCCATTGACATTTGCAGAGCTTCAGAGATAGCTATAGAGCAAATTAACATAATGACAAAAGTGAAATTAGAAAATGAAGTGCACATGCTTACCCGGGCATAAAAAGCACAGGCACAGAGCAAACAGAAAACTGTTCAGAATGTGGTAAGGAATCAGCATAGAGACAAAAATGATAAACTGGTTTCTTACAAAAGAGATAAAGGTGATACAAAATCATGCAACAGTTGTGGGAAAGAGCATCGTCCCAAAACATGTCCAGCATATGGCCTGAAGTGCAGAAACTGTGGCAAAATGAACCATTGTGCTGTAATGTGCAGGTCTAAAGCAGAACAGTCTCTTCAGACTGTGGATGTGATGTTTGTTGGAATCTTGCAGTGTACCCAGTTGAATGTGCTAGAGACAGCTGAAAATGGAGCTTGGCATGAGATTTTGTCAGTTCAAGGAGTCCCAGTAAAATTTAAACTGGACACTGGTGCAGATGCCAATGTGATGTCAGTAACACAATTTAAAAGACTCCCAGGGGACGTATGTCTTGAACCTACCAAAACAAAGCTGATTGCATATGGTGGAGCCAGGATCAATCCTTCTGGGTGTACCTACCTGAGTAATACTGGCATAGAAGCAGAATTAAAGTTCTTCATCACTAAACAGCCTTTTGCCTCAATCTTAGGGAGAGAAGCATGTGAACGATTGAACCTAGTCAAACGAGTTGACAAGGTACAAGTGCACTCACCAGCAACCATACTAGAGTTAGTGAGCACGTATCCTGATGTATTTCAAGGTCCAGAAGTGACACCAATTATACACGGCTGTCGGAAAATTCCATTCGCTATTATGGACAAACTGAAAGAAACTCTACGTCATCTAGAACAGCAAAATGTTATCACACCAGTAACAGAACCGAGACAAAATGGGTTAGTGGTCTGGTAATTATGAAAAAGAAAAATGGCAAACTGCGAATATGTCTAGATCCACATGAGTTGAACAAGGCTATCAAAGGCAACATTACTCCATACCAACCCCAATGATGTCCACAGCAAACTGGCTGGAAAAAAAATATTCACCATTCTGCATGAAAAGGATGGATATTGGCAAATCAAGTTGGATAGAGAGTCATCAATGCTCTGCACTTTCAACACTCCATGGAGACGGTACAGATTCAGACGTCTCCCGTTTGGATTTAAATCTGCAAGTGAGGTATTCCAACAGAAGAACAGTGAAACATTTGGAGACATACCTGGTGTGCACATCATAGCAGATGACATGATTATTGCAGCTGTAGATGAAAAGGAGCATGCAGAGATCCTTCACGAGGTGATGAACAGAGCAAGACAGAAAAGTATTAAATTCAATGAAGGGATGATACAATATAAGGTCGGAAAAGTTAAATATATGGGGCACATAATGACAAGCGAGGGAGTATAGCCAGATAGTGACAAAGTGAAAGCAATTGTCAATATGCCAAACCCAGAAGATAAGAAGGCTTTGCAGCCGCGTACTGGGCATGATTAAATATCTGGCACAATACATTCCCAATGAAGCAGCAATAACAGCACCCTTGAGACAGTTGTTGAGGAAAAACGCACAATGGCTCTGGAGTCCTGAACATAATACAGCACTGGATAATCTCAAGAAATCACTGATGGAGGCACCAGTACTAAAATTCTTTGATCCAAAGCAAGCAATAGTTCTTCAGGCTGATGCTTCAAAAGATGGACTTGGTGCATGTCTTTTGCAAGAGGGACAACCTGTTGCATATGCATCCAGAGCTCTGACACCATCAGAATGCAACTATGCACAGATCAAGAAGAAGTTGCTGGCTGTAGTTTTTGCTGAAAGGAATTTTCATCAGTACATTTTCGGTGTCCCAGTAGTTGTGCAATCAGATCATAAACCACTGGAAGCCATCTTCACAAAGCCCTTAGGACAGACACCAGCACGTCTGCAAAGGATGCTTCTTCAAATGCAACGCTATAATCTTCAGATAACGTTTACAACAGGCAAGGATATGCTCATAGCTGATGCCTTATCCCAAGCATATGATGTAGAAGAAGCTATTGAGGAACGCATGTGTGCCATGCCATGGAAGCAACTGAAGCTATTGGGGAGGAGCTATATACACAGCTACAAAGTGCAAACTTGGAGGATGAAACATTCCAAAAATTGAGTACTATGCATAAGAATGGGTGGCCAAAAAACAGAAAACAGGTAGATGCAGCACTGTAAGTATACTGGCCAATCAGAGACAGTATCAAGATCAGTAATCGCGTCTTTATGTTTGGTGACAGAATTAACATTCCTACCAGAATGAGGTTGATGATGCTTGAAAAGTTACACATCGCTCATCAAGGTATTCAGCGAACCAAAGAACAAGCATGTAAGTATATGTATTGGCCTGGCATGTCCACAGATATAGAACAAATGATAGGAAAAACCAGTGCTTGTCAACAACATCTCCCAAGAAATCAAAGAGAACCCCTAAAAAGTCATGACTTACCTGAATTGCCATGGTACAAAGTTGGTGTAGACATATTCGAGCTACAAGATCAGTCATTTCTTCTTACAGTGGACTATTTTTCTAAATACCCAGAAGTACAGCAGATTAGGGATAAAATGGCGCAAACAGTGATTGCAAAATTGAAAGCTTTATTTTCAAGGCATGGAATTCCTAAGGAAGTGATTAGTGACCACGTTCCTTTTGCAAGTGTTGAGGCACGGCAGTTTGCCAAAGACTGGGATATAACATGGAAGTTCTCCAGTCCTGGATATCCCCAGTCAAATGGTATGGCAGAGAGAACAATAAAGATGATCAAACTGATGCTTAAGAAAGCTCTCCAGACGAACACGGATACACATCTTGCATTACTCAGTCTGAGAAATACACCAGTTACAGGATTAGGTTTCTCACCAGCAGAGCTATTGATGGGCCGTGTTCTCAGAAGCACCCTCCCTGTAACAAGTCCCATGCTGAAACCCAGACACACAAAGAAAATGAAGCAGAGACTAACACAGCAGCAACAAAAACAGAAAACTTATTATGATCACAATACAAAGTCACTTTCTGTCCTTGGTCCAGGAGCAAAAGTCCGTGTAGAAACCCCGCAAGGCTGGAAACCAGCAATAGTAGTACGAAAACATCAAGAACCAAGGTCATATGACATTGTCACTTCAACAGGCCAGCAGTATAGACGCAATAGACGGCATCTTAGGCCACGGAAAGGTGACACTTTTATAGTTGATGAGGAAGAAGAAGACCACTGTAGTACAGAACAGGTGCCAACACAAGAAATGCAGGTATACCACCTCCAGAAAGCCACCAAGGGGAAGACCAAATGGACAGTCAAGTTCAAGAAAGATCCACTGGAAGTGACAGGGTTGTAAAAATACCTGAAAGATTTAAAGATTTTGTAATGGGCAACAGTAAAATATAAGATCCAGCAGTAGGCCAAGTACTGAAGACCTCAGGGCCCCAGGACTACGTAAGCACATAGTACTCAGCAGTGAACTGATAATATGAAAAAAAAAAATAATTGTGTGCATGTGTACATAGTTGTTTTTTTTCTGATGCAAACCAGTAAGAAAGAAATGGAAAAGTGATTTTTATTTCTTTTGGAAAAAGGGGGATGTGGTATATTGTGAATTAAGGTTTTAAATAAAGTTGTTATAAACCAGATAACCAATGAATAAATAAGAGGGAGTGGTTAGTAACGAAGAGTAATGGAGACGGGTGTCATTTGTAGAGTTCTGTTTCGTGTGCTCTAATAAATTAAACGCCTTTCTGAGTTAACCATCTGCCTGGCACTGAATCATTCACGGAAGCTTCCAGAGCAAACAAAGAATACTACACTGATAGATGGCCAACGCACCTTACATCCGATGCCACAGGGTCCTCACTATGTGTTAAATAATGACCTATTGTACCGGATGGCAGATCATGAAGGAGAGATAAGGTCACTGTTGTTAGTGCCATGGACTTACCAGCGACAAGTCTGTGAAATAGCACATACCCATCTCCTGGGAGCCATTTGGGACCTGAAAAAACACTCGAGTGAATTAAGCTCCGATTCTTTTGGCCCACGATTAATGAGGAGGTCCATCGCTTTTGCACATCCTGTCTGGAGTATCAATTGAGGCAGATTGCTAGGAGGGACCGTGCTCCTCTAGTTCCTTACCCTTAATAGATGTCCTTTTTGAGTGTATTGGGGTCGACCTGGTGGAACTCTTATAACCCTCAGCCAGGAGTCAGAAATATATAATGGTCCTGGTAGATTATGCTACCCGGTTTCCTGAAGCTGTTCCTCTGCATTCTGCTACTTCAAAAGCTATCACACGGGAATTAGTAGGGGTCTTTGCGCAAGTTGGCATCCCTAAAGAAATCCTGATGAATCAAGGGACACCTTTTACCTTGCAGACGTTCAGGGAGACTGCCAAGCTACTTCAAATAAAGCATTTAAAAATCTTGGTATATCATCCTTAAACCGGCAGTCTTGCAGAAAGGTTCAGTCAAACTCTCAAGCAGATGTTGCGTAAGGTAGTCAACGAGGACGGAAGGAAATGGGAACAGCTCCTCCCCCTCATCCTTTCTGCATATCGGGAAGTCCCACAAGCCTCCATGGGGTTCTCACCTTTTGAATTGCTATATGGACGACAACCCCGGGGGATATTGGACATTTTAAAAGAAGGCTGGGAGGAAGAGGCCCTCCCTTCAACAAATATATTGGAATATATCCCGCAATTACGTGATAAATTTGAAAAGATTAGACCTGTATTGAAAACGCATATGGAAAAGGCGCAAGCAGCCTAGATCCGATGCAATAACTGTGGTACGTCTCTTCAGGAGTTCTGCCATTCCAAATTACTGGCTCATTGGCATGGCCCCTATGAAATTCAGGAGAGGAAGGGGCTGGTTGATTATTTGGTGAAACAACCAAATCATCGTCTCAGTGAGCAGATTTGTCATGTCAATTTGCTGAAACTGTGGAAGGACAGGGATTCCGAGCCCTCCTCTGGACAGCCCCGCTCTCTCTTCGCTCATAAATTACACCTTAATTTCGGAGATAATCTGACTTGCCAACAACGACAGGAGCTTGAAGCAGTTATCCCATCTGTACCTGAGGTAGTCAGTGAAAATCCAGGACAGACCTCCCTGGTTGCGCATGACATTGTGATGGAACCTGGGGTTATAGTCCAAGAACGCCCATACAGAATTCCCAAGGCAAAAAAAGCTGAAGTGGAGCTGGAGATCAGATGAATGCTGGACCTAGGTGTGATTGAGGAAAGTTATAGTCCCTGGTCCAGTCCTACTGTCATGGTCCATAAACCCGATGGAAGTTGGAGGTTCTGAAATGATTTCCGTCAGGTTAACCAAGTCTCCCAATTCGATGCTTAGTGATAATGTTCTTGACATAGTAAATTCGTCATTAGATACGGGGGTCTTCCCAGACTGTCTTAAGACTGCGGTAGTTAAACCCCTACTTAAGAAAAATAATCTCGATCCCTCTGCTCTTGAAAATTATAGACCCATCTCTAACCTGCCTTTCTTAAGTAAAATTCTAGAGAAGGCAGTCATTATACAGTTAAATGAGCACCTCAATAAACATGCTATTCTTGATAAATTTCAGTCAGGTTTTAGAACAAATCACAGCACAGAAACTGCACTCGTTAAAGTAGTAAATGACTTGCAGGTAAATGCAGACAGAGGCCATTTATCTGTTCTCATCCTCTTAGATCTGAGTGCCGCATTTGACACCATTGATCATAATATTCTTAAGAATCGCCTTAGTCAATGGGTGGGCCTCTCTGGCAGTGTCTTAAATTGGTTTGAATCCTACCTGGCAGGGAGAAAATTCTTTGTTAGTTGTGGTAATTATAACTCAAAGACACATGATATTCTATATGGTGTTCCACAAGGCTCTATCCTGGGTCCACTGCTCTTCTCAATCTACATGCTTCCATTAGGTCAGATTATCTCAGGGCACAACATGAGCTACCACAGCTATGCTGATGACACACAGCTGTATTTATCAATAGCACCTGATGACCCCAAATCTCTTGATTCGCTAACACAATGTCTAACTTGTATCTCAGAATGGATGAATAGTAACTTTCTCAAATTAAATAAAGAAAAAACCGAAATCTTAGTGATTGGCAATAATGGATACAATGAGGCTATTAGAAATAAACTGAATGCATTAGGATTAAAAGTCAAATCGGAGGTAAAAAGCTTAGGGGTAACCGTTGATTGTAATCTGAATTTTAAATTGCATATTAATCAGATCACTAGGACAGCATTTTTTCACCTAAGAAACATAGCAAAAGTTAGACATCTTATATCATCGAAAGATGCAGAGAAATTAGTTCATGCGTTTGTTTTCAGTCGGCTAGATTACTGTAACGCACTCCTCTCAGGACTACCCAAAAAAGACATCAATCGTTTGCAACTAGTGCAGAATGCAGCTGCTAGAATCCTTACCAGGAAAAGAAAATCCGAACACATTTCTCCAGTTTTGATGTCACTACACTGGTTACCTGTGTCATTCAGAATTGACTTTAAAATTCTGCTTATGGTTTATAAAGCTTTAAATAATCTCGCCCCGGCTTATATATCGGAATGTCTGACACCTTATATTCCAAATCGTAACCTCAGATCCTCAACTGAGTGTCTCCTTAGAATTCCAAGAGCAAAACTTAAAAGAAGTGGTGAGGCGGCCTTCTGCTGTTATGCACCTAAAATCTGGAATAGCCTGCCAGTAGGAATTCGCCAGGCTAATACAGTGGAGCACTTTAAAAAACTACTGAAAAAACATTATTTTAACATGGCCTTCCCATAACTTCACTGTAATTTATTATCCTGATACTCTGTATATCTAATTCATTATAATAACTATTCATTCAAAATCTGTACTAACCCCTACTCTCTCTTCTGTTTCCTTTTCCGGTGTCCTGTTGGTGGTGGCGTGCGCCACCACCATCTACCCAAAGCACCATGATGTTCCAACAATGATGGATGGATTAAAAGCCAGAAGTCTGTATGACCATCAGCATCAAGTGACTCCGTGAAAAACCCAAACTACAAAGAGGACTATTTCATTTATGTTAGGTAGAATGCCCAAAGGGGACTGGGCGGTCTCGTGGCCTGGAACCCCTACAGATTTTATTTTTTTCTCCAGCCTTCTGGAGTTTTTTTTTGTTTTTTCTGTCCACCCTGGCCATCGGACCTTACTCCTTTCTATGTTAATTAATGTTGTCTTATTTTAATTTCTTATTTTGTCTTTTATTTTTCTTCTCTCCATTATGTAAAGCACTTTGAGCTACTTTTTGTATGAAAATGTGCTATATAAATAAATGTTGTTGATGCCTATCCGATGCCGTGAGTGGACGACCTCCTCGAACGGCTAGGAAATGCCAAATTCTTGACTACATTAGATATGACTAAGGGGTACTGGCAGGTTCCCTTAATGTACTCCACTAAGGAAAAGATAGCGTTTAGCACCCCTAGCGGGCACTGGCAATATCGTGTTCTCCCATTTGGATTACATGGGGCACCTGCGACATTCCAAAGTCTGGTGGACAAAGTGCTCCGTCCTCATAATTCATACAGTGCTGCCTACTCAGATGACGTTGTCATCTATACCAGCACCTGGGAGGAACACATGCAGCAGGTTGGAGCTGTATTGTGGTCACTGGCAAAAGCTGATCTTTGTATTAATCCGAAGAAATGTTACTTTGGGTTGGTCAAAGCCAAATATTTAGGCTATCTAGTGGGCCGGGGTATGGTGAGACCACAGAGTTCCAAAATAGATGCCATTTTAAAATGGCCCTGTCCGTAAAACAACAGGCAGGTTCAGGCCTTTCTTGGCTTAGCGGGTTACTATCCCCGGTTTGTACCCCGGTTTTCTGAGAGAGCAACGCCTTTGACAAACCTCACAAAGAAAGGGAGACCTAATCATGTGATATGGGATGAGACATCAGAGGCTGCATTCAGTGACCTGAAAATGGCCCATACGTCAGCTCCTATATTGAAAGAGCCTGACTTTTCTATGCCTTTCATCCTTCAGACGGACGCTTTGGACACAGGTCTTGGAGCCGTGCTGAGCCAAAGTGTTGATGGAGTTGAACACCCCATTATGTACCACAGCCAAAACTGCTGGATCGTGAAACCAGGTATGTGGCAGTGGAGAGGGAAGCTTTGACTATTAAAAGGGTGATTACTCAGCTGAGATATTACCTCTTGGGGCGAGAGTTCACTCTTGTGATGGACCATGCGCCATTACAGTGGATGGCCTTGCATAAAGAATCCAATACATGCATCACAAGGTGGTTTTTGGATCTACAGCCTTATATGTATTCGATCGTTTATCGCCGTGGTGTACTGCAAGCCAATGCCGATGCCCTTTCTCGATGCCATGACTTCTTGGACAGGTACGCCTGACCCGATGGGTCTGGGTTGAGGGGGGTGCCATGTCACACAAGTGCGAGTAGGAGGACGTTGTATGGACCAAGCAAAGGTAATTCCACACCTGGCCAGGGGGTGGCGGGGTGCACTAAACCTTCTCCTGCTATCTCTACAGACCAGGCACGGGAAAACCTGTCTAATTCAGAGATGATAACGTCACTTCCAGTTCCGGCACCCAGTAGAATATCAATTCTGGTTCCGGCACCCAGTAGAACATCACTTCCAGCGCACAGACTAATGTCGGAAGCACATCACTTTCGATCCCCTTACATCACTTCCGGTCTGATCCCTTAAAGCCGCCATCTTTGCAAACCCTCAGCAGTTCTGTTTTGGACTCAGTATTGTGAACATCTCTGTGATATTCAAAACCCTTTTGCAGCCAGGAATACGGGTGGCTGCCCCAAACCTTTTTAAGTGTGTCGAGTCTGTTCATTTTCACAATATATATATATATATATCTATATATATATATATATATAGTGACATTTGAGTCCCTGCCTTGAACCCCAAACCACGAGGCTAAGTCTCACTACTTTAACACAACTAGCTTTATTCAGCTTGCAACAGGAACAGCACGGTTATTTATCTGAGCGGGATCTACCATTCTCCTATACACAGACACAGCAATCAGGCAGGGTCGTGGCCAGATTAGTGGCCAAGTAATACTGTTCCCTGCATTTATAATGTTCCTTGCATCATCCATTAATGGCAAGAACTTATAGTGCGACCGCGATTGACTCGGATCTGCTTTAGTGGTGTTGGGAGCCGGAGGTTGCCCCAGCAACCGATATACTGTCTTCCACAGATGCGGCGATTGTGCTTCGGGACACTCTTTGGCATGTCGTCCCATTGGGGGAGTCCTAAAAGACTTTACAAACCTTACAATATACAGTATATGTATATATATATATATATATATATATATATATATATATATATATATATATATACACACACACACACACATACATTCACATATCCCACCATATGCGTGGGTTTGGAATCTATGGTTTTAACTCATATCACGGTTTGAAATTATTAAAAAAAAAATCCAGAATATTCTTAAAAAAGAATATTTGAAATTCTCATGTGCAGCACTGCCCACTAAGTAGGTACAAGAAACACCATGTGCAGGCTGATGCTGTTGAGTCACAGCATGGCCAAGCCCAGTCAACCCTCAGTCCCAGTTAAATAGTTTTCATATATCAATGATACTTCGCTTTATCAAAAAACTGTTAGTCTTTCTTAAAATGTGTGTGCTTCAATTGTTTTATTGTTAAGTCTAACAACTGTGAATCCTTTTTACAGAGAAAAAGTAAAAAAAATAAAGCATGTGTCATCCCAAACTAATTATTTATTAGTAAAACCAGTAATGAATGAATTGATGATTAATATCAATTGATCCAATTACTATTCTGCATCACCAGAATACTCCTCATTATGCAATTGTAAATCTGAAAAACATTTTTTTAAATAGGCAAGTTTTGTTTTAACCAACTATATCACATTTTATTCATTATTGTCAGGAACTCATCACTTCCTACTGTCTTTATAATTAAAAATAAAAGTAGCCGAAGCCAAACCACGCTTGCCACACCATAGGTGATCAATGTAACTAGTCTAACTAGGCAAAAGTACATAAACACCCTTGCGCCTTCTAAGAATGAGTCATAGTATATATGGTTGCTCTATAACAATTAATAATAAAGAGTACTTAACTGAACCATGTACACAAAATAAAATGAAGTGGGTATGCTGAACATTTGAAGTCAGTTGAATGTAGTGTAAATATAAAAAAATCAATGTCAAGGAAGGAGGCAATTTTAATTCTTTTTGCCTTGAACCCCCACTTTTTCCAGTTTTCTCTTCCCAAGGCTTTCCCAGTAACATTTTTTTTCTGGATCATGATTCCAAATAGTTATGTTCTACCAAAACTACGACTTTCTCAAATTTGATAATATTTCTCAGATATACAGAATTAGTTTTGATACTCAAAACTTATTTTTTCTATACTTGTTATCAACATTCATGAGCAACAGAAGGGAGAGTTAGTATAGTTGTTATATGCCACTTTTTTCTCCCACTTCACTGCAATGATAGTCAAACACCCTTAAGCAGAAGAGTAGCTGCAGAAAAATCAAAAAGAAATTCTGAATGAAAGGACAGCAGTCACTATTATGGACACTTGCGTGAAAAACATGTTACTGCTTGGATTCTACTTTTCCTGCACATTATTGGCTCATCAAGTGGCCATTGATGCATTCACTCACACCTGTCTTCCTATATGTCATTACATAAGAGTTTTCACTTTTAAAACAAATATACTCATTTCTGGGAAATAAAAAATATCTGAATGTAAAAATTCAGCAAAAAAACAAAAACAAAGTGAGTAGCAAGGAAAAAGAAAAATGGGACACTGGAGTTACATGTTTATGTATTATAAACAATGCTGCTATGAAATTTTGGCAGAATTTTTTGAATAATACAGCTTACATAAACTATAAAAAAATTACCTCTGACATACAAATTTGACAACCACTGTTTCACTGTACTAAACAATGCATTACAAGATTATGTAATTTAAAAACATGATAAAAAGAGCTAAGAAAGGCCTTTTGACATATTGAAACCTGCCTTAAACTGCACTTCAGTGCAGACATAGAGACACAACAGAAAATAAATACTGTAAATGCAGGGACTGTTTATAAATATCTGAATGAAAAGAAAGGGCATTCTTAAAATAAACATGAACGTCAGTGCCCTTAAATTAAAGAAAATTTATTTTTTCTCAGAAAAAGGTTGTGAACAAAGGTTATATTTTCTTGGACACCATCAACTTTCCAGACGCCACATCACTGAGAAACATTTTGCAGCAGCTACTACAATTTAACATGTTTGTGAGTGAAAGGCTGAAGTGTGTGTGATCAGATTATGGAAATATATTTCATTTCCCAATTTGATATACCATGCACTGCACTTTCCTCAATGACATAAACATGAGTAATGTGGGAATGAATATATATATATAATATTAAGGAATTAATCTGACAGTTATACACTGTTTAAAGAACAAAGTAATTCATAGTTTCATTCTTAGTAGGTAAATATACCAAGAAAACATTTCCAAGATATATCAGTAATTTAACATAAGATTTGAACTAAAGCATTATGCATGAAATTCCATACATATTATTTTTCACATTGTTCTTCAATGAGTGAAAGAAGCATTTCACTTGGTGACTCAGTATGTAAGATGTTGAACATTAACCAAAAACCCATGGTTTCTTGCTTGCAGCAGTGTAGAAATAATTCAGTTTGCCATTATTTTACATATCACATACTCATAATCAGAAATGAAATATATTTATTTCCTAAACTCACATAGTAATTATTTTTTATGAAGAATATGCATTTTTGGAGGGAAAAGTATGGTTTAGTTAGAATTTTCTCACGCTGACTACACTGTAAAGAAACCAGTTTTGGTACTTTTGCGCCTTTTGAATATCTTGCTGTAGTGGTTCAAGGAGTGTTGCAATCTCTTGTATTCACCATTTATAAACCTCCGAAATATAAAATATAATGCATCTTTTATCGAGTTAGTATCTATAATAAAGGCTAAGTAACACAGGTTCCTAATTGTAGGTAACTTTAATTTTTATATTGATAAAAACCCTAAAGTAAGAGATTTTATTAACTTACTGTACTCTTTTGACCTTAGCTAGCATATCTGCCAGTTGACACAGAAGGGAGAACACATGCTCAACTTAATAATTTCAATACAACTAAAAATAGACATTAGGCAAGTCATGGATACTGGTATATCTGTGTCAGGAGGGGGACATTTTTTGTACACTGGGTGGTTCCATTTCTCTTTTAGGCAAAGGAACATGTAAATATTACATTTAAAACATAGTAGATGAAGAGGCAAAAGGCACCCATTGTTGGGACTGGGGTGAGAAGTTAAAAGGCAAATTTCCTGGGTAATTCTGTTACTGATTATTGTGATGGCTGTCTACAGAATATCGATATTTTCTGTCTTGCAAAAGAATCACTGCTTTGAAGTTTTAACTGGTTAAACATACAAACACTAAAAAATTTTCATAAAAGAACTGCTCATTCCTTGGAAAATGGTTGTATTTACCTGACTTGGAAATTAACATGTCGGAGAATATTGGTTTCTAATCAGCATATGTGTACACATTGATAGTTGGTAACAATACATTTTGTTAACTTGTGTTTACACTATTTGTTAACCCCAGGAAATTTGGATGTGCCATTGTTTAATCCAATGTCCTGTTGATCTAGGCAGGGACTGAAGGACATTTAAACTTCTGGGCAGGACAAGGCAGGGTGAGGGACAGTCCACTTAGAATGCACAGAGGCTCACAGTCAGACAAGGGTACGTGGCTGGTATGATGTGAGGCACAAGGACGGCAAAGTTACCTCCAGGGAGGAAAAGACAGCTCCACAAGAAGATGCCGGTTGTGGGTCCAGCAAGAGAAGGAAGCTGCATGAAAGGACCGAGCAAAGCTGGCAGATGACAAGTGAGGCGTACCTAGGTCGCAGCAACACAAGAAGCCCAGAGTGAAAAAAAAAGAACGACGAAGAGTCGCTGACAGGGATTCAAAGATTTGACAAGACTTCTGTTGGGAAATGAGTGTCTGGTGAACAGAGTACATCCATGGACAGATGGACGATTATTTTGTTTGAGTAACACAGTGCGCAACTTGGACTCTGCACCACTGAAGGTTGTATCATTCCAATTCTTGTTTTTAACTTACTTTTAGAGTGTGGACTGTTTGTTTTCCTTTTAAAAAAGGGAATTTCATTCCTGATATTGTTAGATTTTGTTATGTTCGTTTATCTTTTTAATGTACTTTAAATTGTCTTGTGTAACAGAAGTTAGTATTGCTTTTCCTGAAATTACTGTTGTGTCTTTCATTGTGTGTTTACTCACCACTCAATTTAAAGAAACCTGTGTGTTATTGTCGTTAAATTTCAACAGTTCACAGTCTCTTAATAAAACTGGGTGGCATAGTCTGATATTTTAACGGTGTCTAGGTTAGATTACCTGCAAGTGTGACCAGACACCTGTCACATCTGACTATTTCTGCATTTTGTTTGATGCAGAAATACCACTAGCTAAAACTAAAGAGAAGAGTATTTGTTAAAAAAAAATCAAAAGACTCTAGGTTTGCTACTAGTCTGAATAATCAGTTCAAGTGTAGAGCTTGCCCTAATACCACAAGCAGTGTTACCAGTAAGGTAGAAAATTTGAATGCTAAAGTGGGAGCTGCAGCTGACATACATAGTAAAAAGTATGGAAGCAATGGGTGCCAACCAAAATCTCTAAAATGACAATCATTCACCTATTTAAAAAAAAAAAATACTTAAAATACCGCTAAAATCATAATAATTTCTGTTTGGTCATTAAATTGCAAAAGACTGTTAATTCACAGAAACTCCTGGTATTCACAAGATAAATGTCTGTTAAAAACATTTTTTTTACATACTAAAACATTTTACATATCTGAAATCAATACTGTAATCTTTCATAAAAATATCATTGTTAACACATATTTATAACAGATATATGTAAAAATATTAAAAATACATTTATATTTACAGAGCCCATTCATAATTCTATATATTTGTTTAGATAAAGAGGTTTTAAATGTATAACATTGCTACCAAAAATATTCTAGAATACTCCTTATTTTTACTAACCATCCATTTTCCAAACCCATGTACCTTGAGCAGGAAACCTGGAGCCTATTCCAGCAAGTATTGGGTACAAATTAAAAAACTCAGAGGAAACTGTGGAATAGTGGGTCCGTGACTAAGCAGTAAGGGGTCTGTTTTTGAATAAATAAAGAATTGAGTAGCCAGCTCGATTTCCGTGTGTGGCTGTGGAAGGTTGGTGGAGTAGCTGAGACGACGCACTCCTGCATGTGAGGGTGTGGTCTGTCTTGATTGCTCCATAAGCTTTCCATGGTCCATGAATGAGGCACTGTACTCACAGAGACATGCAAGGGATGAACCGGCAACACAAAGGGGAATCAGATGAGAGAAAGATTGAAAAGAGAAAGATGAAGGTTAAAAGGCTGAGAGAAGCAGGCAGCAGCAAGAGAGAGCCAGTGCAGGAGAGAGATTGAGCAAGCAAGAGAAGGCAGATAGCTGGGAGTAGAGCCCCTTGGGGTAGCATACACCCGATGCTCAGGGTCTGAAGAGAGTCACTCCCACTGAGCATTTTGGTGCAGCGGGGCGTGACAAGTGCCCAGGAAGGTAGTGGGAGTCAGGGCGGCTTGGTGCAGCGCCCTGCCAGGGCCACAGATGGCTGCAGGAACTGAAGCCTTGGAGAGATGAGATTCAGATGGGGCACCCTATAGGAAGTCATAAAACAGCAGAGACCCAAACTTAGAGAATATGGTTTACTGTGACTGTCAGTTAGACATCTCCCCTGTTGAAAAGTCCTGTTTGTGGTTAACAGAGAAGATGTCAGTTTTAAAAGGATGCACTAGGGACTGTGACTAAAGAGAAGCTAAAAGTGCCTTTAAGCCTCATTTTTAATGGATTTTTTATGGGATTGTTTTTAACCTCCACACATTCACTGCACTTTTTGGATTATTTATTTATTTATTGAAGATTTTGCACTGCATTAGTTATTTGGATCGCTGTTGGATTTACTTGTTTAAATAAAAGCCCTGTGCATCTTTTTACACTTACCCTTTGCTGAAAATGTGTGTCCTCATTTGCCCGGCTCATCCTTGGTTATGTTATTGATGGTGGCGGGTTCAAGAGGCTACCAAAGAAGAGAGATATGCAAACTCTATGCAGCTAACACCCAGGACATGAGCTCTAGTCTCTCCACATTGCAAGGCACTCCCACTGCACCACCTTATTTTTCCCTCATTTGTAGTACTAAAGTAGAATTTAGTAAAATAGATAAACGAACAAATTTTAATCTATTACATACTATTTTTATTACTTTTTCTAAGCCAAATTCTAAACATTCTTAATTAAAAAATTAAGATATAGGTCACCGAAATTGATACATATTCATTTAAAACTTTTATTTTATATTGCGATTCTCAAAGTTACAAGATGTGGTAGCCTTATGTTTCCTACTGCTGGAGCTTTAGATATTTAAAATACATTCTAATCACTGATGTGAAATCATGTGAAACTGGCTGGGTATTACCTGAGGTGAAGGCAAACTTGAAATTTAATATGAAAATTCTATAAACATAAATTCACTAGTAAAAAAAACTTTTATGCTTTTGAATGTCTGGCAAAAGCATTTAAATGGGTGACAATGAGATCACTTGAGTGATATTTTTATGAGATATCCACATTCTGTTAGGGTTTCAATACTGATTCTAAGTATTTAAAACCTTTTATTATGTGAAAAACATGTTTTAAAACAGACAATACAAGGGATATATGTGAATTAACGGTCTTTTGCCTCTTAATGATGTAATAGGAATTACTGTGAATTTAGATGTATTTTATTTTTTTTATGTTAGGGATATTTTATGTTTAATGTTATGTTTATTTCTTTGCACCTTGAGCTACATTATGTGCATTACAATGTTCTACACAAATACATATTGTTGTTGTTGTTCAATATCCAAAATATGCTTCATTAGACATTACTTATTTTAATTAGGAGTCAATGAAGTTTTAAGATACAAATGAGTTACTCATTCAAATCAGAAAAAAATTTAATTTGACAATGGAAGCCACCAGCATCTTTAAAACCAATTTTTGCCCAGTTTTTCACTGTCTTTTGATGCCATTCCATTTAGAAAGAGCTTTAATAATCATTTTTATGGACTACCTACATAGGAGCTTAGGAAACATGATTGCTAAAGTCTACATGGCACTCATACGTCTCTATGTTGATGCAGACATCAAAATTAAGATCAGGTACTGTAGAAACATTTAAAGTTGGTTAGAAGGCCATGTACTAGAGGTGCAGGAACGCTATTGGTTTTGCCATGGTTTTACTTTTTTTAAAAGCTTGCTTCATTTAGGCACTTTTTCCTTCAAATTCAAGATGTAATTCGAGCAAGAATTAGGCTATTAAATCAAAAAATAAATATAAAAATATTCCTTCATTCTTCACATTCACCTGAGATTCTTGGCTACATTTACCATTTTAGCCTTAATGAAGAGATATTACAATTTGTTGGACCTTAATATATTGTAAGCTCACTTCTTGTTTATAGTTTTTACATGAAAGCTCACTTAAGACAAACCTCATTTTTCATATTCATATACAGCCATGCAAGCATGAAGTATCTTGAATTAGAATTAAATATTTACAGAATGTCTGAATAGAATTAATAATAAACAGATTGTTATTCTGTTTCTACAAAAATAACAGGCAAATAAATATAAGTACAAAATTCTTTTATTACTGTTCCTTTTGGAGAGATCTCTAATATTCATTGCTGTGGATAAACCTTGACTACCTATTTAACAATATCTTAATCTTTTCCCACTTCTGTGTAGGGTGGATATGCTAGAACACCCTTCTAAATACAGCTCAGTCTGGCACCTCATCCACATTAAAACCCTTTTCTTTCAGATCTTCTTTTACTTTATCCATCCACCTCCATTTTTTGCCCTCCCTTGCTTTCCCTTCCCTGTATTTACATTCATATCACTTTTTTGCCTCTGATTGTCTCATTTCTTATTCTATTCTTTTTTGTAAATCCACATGTCCATTGCAACATTCTCATTTCTGCCACATTTACCTTTTTGTCCTTTTTCAGCCCCATACACCATTGCTGGTCTCATCACTGTCTTAAAAATCCTACCTTTAACTTTCCCCTTAATTCTTTGATCACACAATACTCCTAATGCTCCTTCTTCCAACTCTTCCATCCATGTTGTACTCTATGGGTTATCACTGCATCTAGTTTTCCATCTTGGGCTACCAGTGATCTTTGAAATTTAACTTTACTCATTCTTTTCAGTAGCGCCCTCTGCAGGCTAATGTCTGAATCCTGATCATCATTAAACCTCATATATTTTGCCTTTTTCCTATTTATCTTCGGTCCTCTATCTTATGAAACCCTTCTACATTCTTCCAACTTCCTCTCCAATTCCTCTTTTCTGGTGCTACACAATACAATGTCATGAGCAAAAAGCATGCACCAGAGGGATTGGTCTTTTATCCCATGACTCAACACATCCATAACCAGATCAAAGAGGAAAGGGCTTAAAGAAGATCCTTGGTGCAGACCTACATAACTGGGATCTTGACTGTTATTCCAAAACTTCTTTTAACTAGGATCCTCACTCCCTCATACATACTCTGAAAAATTCTCATTTACTTCTACTCTCATGCACCTCCAGACTACTTGACGTGTTACTCTATTCTAAGTCTTCTACAAATCAATAAACACCATATGCAAACCTTTCTCAATGTTTTTCTATGAGATATCTTAATGCAGAAATTACATCAGTTGTTCATCTCCCTGGCATAAAACCAAACTGCTCTGCCCCCCTGCAACACAACCACCCTCAACCACAGGGTGGCCCATTTCATAAGCCTTCTTTCTATGGCACTTTCCCAAATTTTAAATTGTGTGTGACATCCAAAATATCACCCTTCACACAATCCAAAATATCACCATTCTCCTTATAAATGGGTACAATCACACTGTTGCTCCACTCCTGTAGTAATGTATCTTGTTCATAGATTTACTCACTCTTTTCCTAAACTCTTCTGCACTTCTGCTGGAATTTCATTTGGTCCTGTTGCTTTTCCATTTTTCATTCTTTTTAGTGCCTCCTTTACTTCCTCCCTCTTTAGTTCATTTAGGACTCCACTCCCAAATATTACCCTTGGATTTTCTTGATTCAACAGCTTTTCAAAATACCTCTTCAATCTATTCTAGATATCATCATGCTCATTTAAGACCACACCTTGGTCATGTTTCATTGGCTGTATCTGACTAAAATCCTTTTCAGCCTTGCTCCTAGCCCTCACTGTTCTAAAAATCTCTCCCTATCTTCCTCCTTCCCTGATGGGTACCATTTCTTCTTTGCCTCCTTATTAGCCTTTATCATATCCTGCACTTCCCCGTTCCACCACTTTGTCTCTTTTTCCCCAGGTGAGCTCCTTCCTGTCATCCTACTCAACACCTCTTCACCTGCTCTTGTCTCTTTTTCCACAGGTGAGCTCCTTCCTGTCATCCTACTCAACACCTCTTCACCTGCTCTTAACACAATTTTGCTATTCCCACTATTCCTCCACATTCTCTAATGACTGCACTTCAATTAAAAATTTCACCCTATACCTGTTCTTAAATCCCTTCCTCCACCACTTTATCCTTGGTGCTTCTTGCTCTGGTTTTATTCTCATGCTGATTCTGATCTCCTAGTCCATCACCACCACTTTACGCTGCATTGTCATATTTTACAATTCTTTATCTTTCTTCTACACATTAGAAAGTCTATCTGGCTTTCCCTTCCTCCACTATTGAAGACAGTAAGAAGACGGTATCATGGCAGCAGAGCTGGCGCTAAGATAAAAGCCAAGCGTCTAACGAGAAAGTGGCGCTACTAACCTTCGATGCCTTCTGTGATCCTGGGAAATGTGAACTCACTACCAAATAAGATCGACGAACTTGCTGCGCTGGTGAAAAATGTCAGGACGTACAGAGAATGCAGTTTGTTGTGTTTTAGTGAAACATGGCTAACAGCTAACATCCCAGATGCTGACGTGGATCTACTCGGGTTTAGCACAGTTAGAGCGGACAGAGACGTAGTACCTGCGGGAAGCAGAAAGGAGGAGGACTCGCACTCTATGTCAATACAAGTTGGTGCAACACTGGACATGTAAACGTTAAAATCTCCACTTGCTGCAGGGACATCGAACAGTTTGCGTCCCTATTACTTGCCCAGAGAGTTTGGACACGTCATTGTTGTTATTGTTTACATCCCTCCTCGGGCGGACGTGGAGATAGCGGGTGACATCATCCATTCCGATGTGGCTAAATTACAAACACAGCACCCCAAGGCACTTGTGCTAATTGCTGGAGACTTTAACCATGTGACGCTGGACAAAACATTACCTGCCTTCGCCCAGTATGTGGATTGTAACACCTGGGGAAATAGGACTATTGGCCTACTATATGCAAATGTTAAAGACGCATACAGCGCCACCCTGCTGCCTGCGCTTGGGAAAGCAGATCATAACCTGGTTCTGCTTCAGCCTCACTACAAACCAAGAGTGAGGGAGCTACCTACAACCACATGCTCATTCAGGAAGTGGTCCCCTGAGGCAGAGCAGGCTCTGAGAGACTGCTTTGGAACTACGGACTGGGATATCCTGCAGAGATCTTATAGTGAGAACATTGAGGAGGTTGTTGACTGCACTACTGACTACAACAACTTCTGTATGGACATTGTAGTTCCAGTAAGAACAGTACACTGCTATGCTAACAACAAGCCATGGATTTCAAGTGACATCAAGGGCCCTTTGAACCAGAAGAAAAGGGCTTTTAAAGGCAGTGATCAGCATGAGCTCAAGCACATGCAGAAGGAACTCCAAGTCCAGCTCAGGGCGGCGAAGGAGCAGTACAGGAGAAAGCTGGAGCAGAAGTTGCAGAATAACAGCATGAAGGAAGTGTGGGATGGGATGAAGATCATCACTGGCTGCAGCTCGAAGCGGGGTGCCACCATTGAGAGAGACGTGGAGAGAGCAAACCAGATGAACAACTTCTTTAACAGGTTTGACCACCCTAACCCACTCTTACCTCGGAGTACTGCACCCTCCACCCATTCTTCTGCTCATACCAGCATAGGAGAGAGTTTCCCCCCACCCACAATTACAGCAGCCCAGGTAAGCAGAGAGCTGAGGAACTTCGTGCCAGCAAATCAGCAGGTCCAGATGAAGTATTGCCACGACTGCTGAAAGCCTGTGCGTTGGAGCTGTGGAGTCCTCTACAGCGCATCTTCAATGTGAGCCTGGAACAGGGGAGAGTCCTGAGGCTTTGGAAAACATCTTGTATCACCCCAGTCCCAAAGGTATCACATCCTAGTGAGCTGAATGACTTCCGGCTTGTCGCTCTGACGTCGCATGTGATGAAGACCATGGAGCGGCAGCTGCTTCACCACCTGAGGCCACAGGTCCGCCATGCACTCAACCCTCTGCAGTTCGCATACCAGGAGAAGGTGGGAGCGGAGGATGCCATCATCTATATGCTACACCGATCCCTCTCCCACTTGGACAGAGGCAATGGTGCTGTAAGAATTATGTTTCTGGACTTCTCTAGCACCTTCAACACCATCCAGCCTCTGCTCCTTAGGAACAAGCTGACAGAGATGGGAGTAGAGTCATACCTAGTGGCATGGATCGTGGACTATCTTAAAGACAGACCTCAGTATGTGTGTCTCGGGAACTGCAGGTCTGACATTGTGGTCAGCAACACAGGAGCGCCGCAGGGCACTGTACTTTCTCCGGTCCTGTTCAGCCTATATACATCAGACTTCCAGTACAACTCGGAGTCCTGCGACGTGCAAAAGTTTGCTGATGACACTAAGTAGTTATACAGATAGCTATTATCAAACGAATGATTTATTACCTTTAAGCCCCGCCCCTTTTTGATTGAAGACTTTAAGCCACGCCCCCAAATATGAACATATGATTTATGAAAATATGATTTATGAAAAATATGAAATATAAACATATAAAAAATATGAAAATAGGATTTATGAAAATATAAAAAATATAATTTATGTAAATATAAAAAATATGAAAATTTATGAAACTATAAAATATGGATTACGTTAATATGATTTATAAGCTATAAGATATTGACTCATCGCTCTAAGTTATAAACTAATAGTAAGAAAATAAATATACAATTTTCTAAAAAACGATATAAGATATTGACTCCCTGCTCTAAGTTATAAGTTCACGACACGCGTCTTTATTTTATAAGCACTTCTCTTTCCTGCATAGCCATAGCTAAAACGATATACAATTATCTAGCCGAACCTTTCTAAAAACGATATTCACTCACCGCTATAAGGTTCACATCTAAGCAAATAGGAAAAAGATTAACCTTTTATGTTTTACCGAGAGATCGTTGTGCTAACGCCACGTGTATTTTAAAGTTGAAAGAATGTAAATGTGAAACGAGGCTAAAATATAAGAGAGAGTCGTTAGTGGAAAATATTTCATTTAATAACTTTGTTCACAGATTAGCTGAATGTGAAAACGTCTGACATTTAAAATGGAACACATGGGAAAGAAGCTTAGTGTTTAATGAGCTTTCAACCCTCTGAATAGCGGGGGCTTCTTTAATAATCGTATGATTTTCCGATTTCATTACATAAAAAAGAATTTTATCAGCAGCAGCGTATATATTTAGCATTAAAGGCCATTTGCTGTTTGGCGGGGGCTTCTTTAATAATCGTATGATTTTCCGATTTCATTAAATATAAAAGAATTTAGCATTAAAGGCCATTTGCTGTTTGGCGGGGTCTTTTCCCACGGTTTAAAATTGACCGCCATCTGATGCTTGGCGGGGTGCTTCCTTTTAACACTACAGTATCTTTTCCCACCATTTGCTAGCAAGGGCGGCTTGGCGGGGGGCTTACTTTTAAAATTGGTGGCCCTATGCTAAAGACACTTGTCCCAGCAAAGTGCCGCATGGTGGGATGCTTCCTTTTAACACTACAGTATCTTTTCCCACCATTTGCTAGCAGGGGCTGCTTGGTGGTGGGGGCTTCCTGGGTCTCGATTTACCTATCGACTGTTTCAACAGCTGAAAATTTCACACTAAAGGTCCCGTGGTTTTTAGAAAGTGTCACACTGGCTCAGCTTTGTCTTACGGTTAGGATAAGTGTATATTTCATTTTTAGAAAGTTACATCCATGCGTGGGAATGCAAGCAAGATCCGTGTATATTTCTTAATATGAAGCCATGTTTTAGAAAGTGCTGGAAAGATAAGTGTTTATTTCGTAATATTAGTTCTGGATTTAGTGTTTATAAAATGAAGCGGCGTGACTTGAGCTTATAACTTAGAGTGGGGAGTGAATATCGTTTTTAGAAAGGTTCGGCTAGATAATTGTATATCGTTTTAGCTATGGCTATGCAGGAAAGAGAAGTGCTTATAAAATAAAGACGCGTGTCGTGAACTTATAACTTAGAGCAGGGAGTCAATATCTTATATCGTTTTTTAGAAAATTGTATATTTATTTTCTTACTATTGGTTTATAACTTAGAGCGATGAGTCAATATCTTATAGCTTATAAATCATATTAACATAATCCATATTTTATAGTTTCATAAATTTTCATATTTTTTATATTTACATAAATTATATTTTTTATATTTTCATAAATCCTATTTTCATATTTTTTATATTTTTATATTTTCATATTTTTTCATAAATCATATTTTCATAAATCATATGTTCATATTTGGGGGCGGGGCTTAAAGTCATCAATCGAAAGGGGGCGGGGCTTAAAGGTCATAAATCATTCGTTTGATAATAGCTATCTGTATAACTACTACTACACTGCTATCGTGGGCTGCATCAGGAGTGGGCAGGAGGAGGAGAACAGGAACGTAATCAAGGACTTTGTTAAATGGTGCGACTCAAACCACCTACAACTGAACACCAGCAAAACCAAGGAGCTAGTGGTGGATTTTAGGAGGACCAGGCCCCGTGATCATCAGAGGTGACTGTGTGCAGAGGGTGCAGACCTATAAATACCTGGGAGTGCAGCTGGATGATAAATTGGACTAGACTGCCAATACTGATGCTCTGTGTAAGAAAGGACAGAGCCAACTATACTTCCTTAGAAGGCTGGCGTCCTTCAACATTTGCAATAAGATGCTGCAGATGTTCTATCAGACGGTTGTGGCGAGCGCTCTCTTTTACGCGGTGTTGTGCTGGGGAGGCAGCATAAAGAAGAGGGACGCCTCATGCCTGGACAAACTGGTGAGGAAGGCAGGCTCTATTGTAGGCATGGAGCTGGACAGTTTGACATTCGTGGCAGAGTGACGGGTACTGAGCAGGATCTTGTCAATCATGGAGAATCCACTGCATCCATTAAACAGTATCATCTCCAGACAGAGGTGCAGCTTCAACGACAGACTTCTGTCACTGTCCTGTTCCACTGACAGACTGAGGAGATCATTCCTCTCCCACACTATGCGACTCTTCAATTTCACCCAGGGGGGTAAACGTTAACATTATACAAAGATATTGTCTGTCTGTTATACCTGCATTGTTATCACTCTTTAATTTAATATTGTTCTTTATCAGTATGCTGCTGCTGGAGTATGTGAATTTCCCCTTGGGATTAATAAAGTATCTATCTATCTATCTATCTATCTATCTATCTATCTATCTATCTATCTATCTATCTATCTATCTATCTATCTATCTATCTATCTATCTATCTATCTATCTATCTATCTATCTATCTATCTATCTATCTATCTATCTATCTATCTATCTATCTATCTATCTATTTTAAGTGAGAAGATGATTTACTTTCTTTTCAAAAAAATGTGTTAACTATTACAAAATCAGATGCCAAGGAAAAATCTACTATCCTTTCGCCTTCCTCAAAGTCTATCCCCTACTCCCCGCCCTCCATGTACCCTTCTCTATCATTTTTATACTCTTTCCCACATGCCCATTTAGATCACCACCACCACATTTTTCCCTCTTGTACTAGTTTAACATCTTCTTTCAATTGGGCCCAAAAAATGCCCTTCTCCTCTTTTGCACCACCCACTTAAAGAGTATATTCACAAATGGCATTAATTGCACTCTTGCCAAGGCCCAGCTTGACACTCATCACCCTATCCCTACTCCTATTCACACTGACAAGAAAATGTTTTAGGTCTTTGAAAACTACTATACCCACACCATTTCTCCCTTGCTCATTTGGTCCACTGTTCAACAACTTAAAACGTCCTCCAAATTCTCTTGCTTTATTCCCCATCTATCTAGTCTCTTGCACACACAACACTTCCACTTTCCTCCTTTCCATCAAATCTGACAACTTTCTTCCTTTCCCGGTCATTGTCCCAAAGTTCATTGTTCTCACTCTTACCTTTAACTTACCCTTTACTTTCCCCTCCCCTATCTTCTTCTTCTTCTAGACTAACTTCTTTAGCTGAACCAACTTTTGGCCTAGTAGCCCTCACTGATTTCCCACAGTGGTCAGGTTAGCCCTTGCGTGTCGCCTTCAGGGTTTCTCCTAGCTTTTTCCATAGCTGACTGGATTGATTCCATAATTAAGGTTTTAGTTAAAGTTTTATGGGCGGATACAGCCTGACACTAACCCTATCTTATTTAACTGGGTTTAGGACCAACACCAAGTTGGGCCAGTTTGCTGCATGGATGGCTAAATTTGCCCCCTGGTTACTAGATTCTATTAAGCTAGTACTTACTTTACTTAACAACATGATTTCTGAAGGTTATGAGGCTTTGCTTTTGCATGAAAATCTCATATCTAACTTAAATATCAGAAATATTGGGACAAAATTAATTATAATTTTCCATTTGTCTTTGTACAAATTTTAAAATAATGCCCTTTAGCAAAAAACAAAAAAGGCACTACAGTGGTACCTCTGGTCACAACCATAATTCGTTCCAAAACTCTGGATGCAACCCGATTTGGTCGCGACCCTAACGTAATTTCCCCATAAGATTGTACGTAAATACAATTAATCCGTTCCAGCCCATACAAACTGTATGTAAATATTTTTTTTAAGATTTTTAAGCACAAAAATAGTTAATTATACCATAGAATGCACAGTGTAATAGTAAACTCAATGTAAAAACATTGAATAACACTGAGAAAACCTTGAACAACAGAGAAAACTAACATGGTAAGAGTTCGCGCTACACCCTTACAAACCGCTCACTGTAAACACTTTTTTATGAGTTTTAAGCACAGGGAAAAAATGAAAGTTTGAAAAATCCTTAATTTATACAAAAACTAACCATAAACAACCAAGAAAACTAACCTTGCATGAGTCGAGTTCTGGCGTGAAGGAAGTGAGGAGGAAGCTGGGTGGAGAGGAGGTTACAGTTTTGAGGAAGAGTCCGGCTCTGCGAAGGAATATTTCGATTAAGAAATTGATAGATTTCTAGTAGATTTTGGCTTCTTGTACTCGGAGGCAAGATCGGTAACATGAACGCCACACTCATACTTTTCAATGAGTTCTTTCTTTAATTGGATTTCAATTTTCTTTGAACCTTTCTTCTCACCAACACTACCACTCTTCACTTGCTTAGAGGCCATGGTTAATTGCAAAATTAATGTAAAAGCACACAAAATAGAGCACAAAAAGTTCACAGCGAATGCACACACGTCAAACCGAGAACAATGTACGGAGAGAGACTGAACACGTGCGGAAATCATTGGCGCATACGAACCGGAAGGGAAACTGGCCACCAGTGTTTTTGTTCGCCACCAGAGTGTGTGGTTGTGAACAGATGCAAAAGTTTGGAGAACTTTTTGATCATAACCTGATTTGTACGTGTTCAGAAACGTTTGTGACCAGAGGTTGTTTAATGTTTTTGCTATTATTTATATTTTACTAACTTTATTAATTTACTATTTTTCTTTTAGTGTTCATTAGTAAGTTTCGTATTTTTTTTTTTTTCTGAAAGCTTTCTTGTACTGTTTTAATCATTTGCCGTGGATTTTACGGATTTTATCAAGGTTTTGTTGCCTACTCACTTGCTGTCTGGATATACTGTTCTACCGTTTGCTGTGGACTTTATGGATTTTATTAAGTTATGTTAAGGTAAGCTTTTTGTTGTCTACTCACCTGTTGCCCGGATATACTGCTTTAGATTTTCGGGCGCTGTCTGGACAGCATTCCTCCCTACCTCTTCAGTCTGAATGGCGTTCAGATATTCTAATTCACAACTCCGCCGACTTAATCCTGCAACCACTCCTGAAATGAACATCTCCATCATCAAAGAACTGGGACTTCTTCGCTGTCCTCGTTACATTCACAGAGGATCCAGCCGAAAGTTCGTCTTCTATAACCACCCAAAGTGTTCTACTACCAACATTCCTTCTTTCTGGTCATCTGTCGCACGTTTGACGCGTCATCAGAGCACAGTCGCTCCAATTACTATCAACACTGGAAGTTTCGTGAGATCTCTGGACTCTAGCATGGGATACACCCGAGCCACTGACAGAAATATCGCGAGGTCTTCACATCCCCGGCTGGATTTATTTTGTGGAATGAATTCTAAGCTGCGTGGAGTCGATTTTAATGTTCTGCATCCTGTACAGAGATTTACTTCACAGTCATTGGTTAAATTTGAACTATTTAACTCTCAATCTATCAGCAATAAATCCATACTGATTGAAGAACACATCAGGGAAAAAGGACTTGACTTCATGTGTCTGACAGAAACCTGGCACCAGTCAGAGGTTTACTCTGCCTTAAATGAAGCCTGTCCACTTGGCTACAGTTACTTGGAGGCAGCTCGCAGCACTGGGCGTGGTGGTGGAATAGCTGTTATCCACCGTCAGGACCTGGGGTTGTCCCCTATCTCGATACCTGCAATATCTTCCTGTGAGTGCCTTGCATTTAAATGTAAGCCCCCGTTTCCCCTGACTGTTCTCCTTATCTATCGACCTCCAAAACCCAATTCTGCCTTTATTCCGGAAATTACTGATCTTCTCACAACACTCTGTGCTACTTCTGCCAACATCATAATCTTAGGAGATATAAATATTCATGTTGACAATCCCACAGGTTATCTCACTGCTGATTTCCTTGAGCTGCTAGATTCTCTCAACCTACAACAACATGTTGATGTTCCCACACATTCTAGGGGTCACACTCTTGACTTGGTCATTTCAAACTGTGCCCCAATCAGGAATCTACAGGTATTTGATCTTGGTATTTCAGACCACAAAGTTGTGTCATTGGAGCTGCCCTTTTTCTCCTCCCGT
This sequence comes from Erpetoichthys calabaricus, assembly GCF_900747795.2. Lineage (NCBI taxonomy): Eukaryota > Metazoa > Chordata > Cladistia > Polypteriformes > Polypteridae > Erpetoichthys > Erpetoichthys calabaricus. The sequence continues at coordinate 94,014,287 of NC_041404.2, forward strand.
ATCAAACCAAAACGACAGATCTACTTCAGAAATCTGAAGAATATCAATGTGGATGCCTTGGCCTTGGACCTTACATTTCTCTCCTCTGACTTTATCAGCTCCCTCTCTGTTGCTGACCTTGTGGATTTTTACAACCAGTCCCTGAGCAGTCTCCTGGACTTCCACGCCCCTTTAACATCTAGGTCCGTCTCATTCTCGTGCTCAGCACCTTGGTATACCTGCGAGCTGCGAAAAATGAAGGTGGCTGGGCGTGTCCTTGAGCGGCGGCTCAAGGCCTCTGGGCTGACTGTCCATAAACAGGCTTACAGAGAACACATGAGAGCGTATGCAGAAGCTCTGAAGGTTGCACGGTCCAAGTTTTATTCCACCATCATCAGAAATGGCTCCAGCAACCCTAAAAAACTTTTTTCAACCATAAATCATCTTGTCAAACCTCCTTTACCTGCCCATTCTGAGACCACTGATGACAGATGCAACATGTATATCAACTTTTTTAAACAAAAAGTTGATAATATCCGTTTACACCTCTCTACCAAGGATATCTTGCCCTTCCCAACTGTTGACTCATTGTCTGAGACCGTCCATCCTCTTTGCTCTTTCTCTGTTGCCACACGGGAAGAGGTGGAGGATGTCATCAGGAAAATGAAACCGTCTACTAGTTCCCTGGACCCTTTCCCCTCACCCTTGCTGAGGGCCAACATTTCTGCCATCTCTCCACTTATCACCAGGATAATAAATCAGTCCCTCCTGGCTGGCCATATTCCTTCTGCACTAAAAACTGCTGTCATCAGACCTCTACTGAAAAAATCCACCTTGGATCCTGAAGTTCTCTCCAATTATAGGCCCATCTCCAATCTTCCATTTCTCTCCAAAGTTCTGGAAAAAATAGTTGCAGCACAACTTCACGATCATCTCAAACTGAACAATCTGTTTGAAAAGTTTCAGTCTGGTTTTCGCCTTGGCCATAGCACCGAAACAGCCCTGGTCAGGGTCACCAATGATCTTCTGATGACGGCAGATACTGGTTCACCTTCACTACTTATCCTCCTTGACCTGACAGCTGCTTTTGACACAATAGACCATAACATCCTTCTTCACCGCCTGCAATACACTATTGGACTCTCAGGAACTGTTCTAAATTGGTTTACATCATACCTGACTGGCAGAACTGAGCATGTCGCCCTTGGCAGCGCAAAGTCCCACACCCACAACGTCGCCTGTGGTGTTCCACAGGGCTCTGTGCTGGGCCCTATCCTTTTTACTATCTACATGCTCCCCCTTGGAACTGTCATTGGCAGACATGGTTTATCGTTCCATTGCTATGCCGATGACACTCAGCTTTACCTCAGGACTACTCCCACCTCCTCTACTGCTCCTCTGCCAACATCTACATTGTCTACCTGCCTGGAGGAGATAGAGGCATGGATGAGGCTCAATTTTCTTCAGTTGAACAGATCCAAAACAGAAGCCATCTTAGTTGGTACATCACATCATCTTCGCTCTTCTACCATCACCAGTATTACTTTCTCTGGCCAAAATATTCCTCTTTCCACATCTGTTACTAATTTGGGTGTTAGAATGGACTCCCAACTTACTTTTGACACCCACATCAAATATCTCTGTAAGTCATCTTTTTACCATCTCAAGAACATCGCCAAACTCCGCCCATTACTCACCCTGGCAGATGCAGAGAAGCTCGTCCATGCCTTTGTCTCTTCCAGGCTGGATTACTGTAATGCACTCCTCATTGGGATTCCTGGCAAGAGTATCCAGAGACTCCAGTATATTCAGAACAGCGCTGCCAGGATCCTGATGAGGGTGCGAAAGTATGATCACATCACCCCAATCCTGAAAACCCTTCACTGGCTCCCTGTTTCATTCAGAATAGAGTACAAGGTCTCCCTTCTTACCCATCAGTGCATTTATGGACATGCCCCTCTTTATCTACAGGAACTCCTTACCCCCCATAACTCCTTACGTTCCCTCCGCTCTGTACTCACTAACACTCTTCAAGTCCCCAGAACTAAGCTCAGCAGCATGGGTGACAGGGCATTTTCATCGGTGGCGCCGAGGCTGTGGAATGCCCTCCCTGATTACCTGAGAGCCCCACAGTCAACTGAGGCCTTTAAGCGAAACCTAAAAACTCATCTTTTTAGAAAGTCATTTTGTTAAAGTATTTTATAGACTCTTCTGTTCTTTTTTATTTTATTATTCTATTTTTACTCTGTAGCACTTTGGGATTGCTAAAATATAAAGTGCAATATAAATAAAATTTATTATTATTATTATTATTATCTAACCTGACATTGCTTTATTTAACAAAGTCCCTTACAGCAATGTTTTTTAATCCCCTTTATGCTTTTTATGTTTTTATCTTATGTAATGTTATCAAGCACTGTTATGAGTATCTATTAAACAGACAAACAAAAAACTTATTGAAGAAATATATGATACTGTAACTGGTACCCACTATGTAACTGTGATGCTACAAACTGTTTACCTGAATTTAAACAATGTCTCAATAGTTTTTAATTAAGATCAAGACTTTTATCAGTATCTGAAGTGTAATATTGTATGTAGCTAAATTTGTAGGAAGAAAAATGGATTTAGTTTGTTGTTTAAATCCAAAAATAGTATTTTTTTTTAGAAATCATAAAGTGACACTATAATTTGCAAGGTGGATGACTTCCATTACTACTGATGTTCACCAATTTACATAACTATTAAATAAATTATCATTACAAGTTTAATGCGTTCAACTTAATTTATACTAAAATAAATGTTTTAAAAATAAAATTGACAATTTTTGTACCGGGGATAAGAAAAACACTGCCATATCACTATTTTAGTCTGCACTCAGAAAGAAATGCTTTGGGAAGCTGTTACCTGGAAGAATGGTGGTTGTGTGTTCTGCTGATTGTGATTGTAAACAGCAAGCAGTTTCTGAACAGTGCAAAAAAAGCTGTATTTTTTTTATTGAATTCTTGAATTCAGCTTGAAATTGGCAGTATTTTCAAAAGGTGACTCATGAGTATAATTCCATATTTTTCATCTACATTGTTACAGTGTGTTGCCTTTAGGCAATTATTGTTAAAAATACAGAAAAACAGGATGAAATATGGTGATATTTATTATCGTGGGCTGATATTTTATACTAATCTGCAAAAGTGGCAGTTTTGTTTTTGTAGCCAATATAATCTCCCTGAAATTAGACGCAGGAGTGTTTACAAGACCAATAATTATAATAATTGCCTTTGAAATTAACAAGTTCTACTTTGAACTGAAATATGTATAATTCACTAAAGCATTAAATACTGTCAAAAATGCTTCAATGAAACTGATGAAAATTAAAAGAAAAATGTAATTGATAACTGAAATTATTGAGTGTCTAACGTTAACCCCCCAGCAAATTTCAAAAGTCACACATATGCAAGACTGTCTGGCACTTTTGAGCCTTGCGTGATAGGAACAGAGAGGTAAATTTGGCTTGGCTATATTACATAATCTGCATGCACACGACACATAACAAAAAGGGGATAATGCTAAGTCATGATATAGTCTGTGAGCTTAGAATTGACAAGCAGGGGGCCTTGACTTATTTAAAACATTCAGATTTATTGTGATGTGTCTTGTGGGGCCAGACGTGATACTCAAACAAGAACTCACTAAAACACTTGTAATGAATAGCAGCTAAATCTGCCACTGAAAAGGCTCCACCAGGGTTTCTTTTTAAAAAAGCCACCTCTAATTTCCTCCTGTCTGTGTAATTTTAAACATTCAGGGCTGTAGTGTACCATTTCTACCTATGCGTTAAGACAACTACGTAAAACAACTATTTGAAAACCAAAGTGAAAAAGAAATTGACACTCAAACAAAATAGACATGTTAAAGTTGTTGTTATCAATTCAAGAGGTTCAGCAGTACCTAAAACTTAATGATTAATTGATACATGGCTTGGAATAGGCTTCTGGAGATGTCAAAGGAATGACGGAGGGAGTTGGAGCAGGGCTTGTGGGGTTGCCCATGTAAAGCTGGGTAATGGCAGTGAAGAACATGAGCTAGATTTTAATGGTTGACTGTACCTATGGGCAGGCATCTCCTCATGCTGAAAATATCTTATAAGGTAAGCAGAGGAGATGTCTTTTTAGAAGTAGGCACTGGGGTTCAGGTTTTTATAAAAGTACACCTGCCTGTGGTTTAACCTAGCTTTAAATGAGCATTTGTTGATTATGAGATTTTATCCTCCACATTATACATCATTTTCATAGATTATTTGTTTATTTATTGAAGCACTGCACTTTTGGACATTGGTTGTTTGTAAATAAAGCACAGAGCACAGGCACCTATTCTTGCTGACTATGTGTGTCCTCATTTGTCTGGCTCATCCTCAGTTTTTTTATTGCCAAAGCTGCCAAAGAATGTGGAGCCAACCCGGGACATCACAGTGTGACAGCACACCATTCAGTCCATCCATCCATTGTTTTATCTTTTATGGAGGACAGGGTCATAGGACAGAGAGAGCCTATTCCAGGTGGGAACAACACTCGGACAGGGCACCATTTAACTTCATTTAGTTCAAATGCACTCTCTTAGTTCATCTTTTCACCATTTTTTTCAACCTCACATTAACTGTGTTATCATTGTATCATTGTAACAGAGAATTGCAGACACTACATACTGTTAGCAGCAGTGCATGGTTCATGTTTACCAATAACACAGTGAGGTCTATAATCCCAACGTATAAACTGGTTTTACAGAAAGGTTCTTCCTTTTTCAACAAATTGTTTATTTTTAACAAAAGTAAAGTCTTCTCTGTACACACAAAACACGTTTATTTGCTCAATGTTCGAAGGTTTTTCCAGTATGAATACAGGCTTGCTGTCTGTTGGACCGGGTTAACAACCCTGCACTGTTACTCTTTGCTGCTTAATTAAGAGAAAAGCCAAGCAAAATGAATAAAAGGTGTCATTTTGCTTGGCTTTTCTCTACATTCATAATGGCTAACACGGTACAACACCCTAGTACTACTGCTTAATTAACAATCCCTACTCTGAGCTCCGTCTTCATGAGGTGTTGGATCAGTTTATAAATTTCCAAACTGAGCGAACCGTGTAATTGTTCCCACTGACCTTTAAGCCAAATTCGTTCAGGGTTGTCTTCAGATGTTTTACACAGGAGCATGAGTTTCGCTTTGTAGGCTATTTGTATGTAATTGAGTATCACAGTTGCAGCGACAGAACAGGCAAGGCAGGCAAATGCCTGGTGTTCCAAAATGGTAGGGAGCCCCCAAGGGCAACTGTTTACATAGGTACTCGTTTACAGGAATTCCTCATGAAGCACAGCATCGACACATTACAATAACACAGTCAGAACCCTCTAAGGTGGGGGCCCAATTTCAGCTGCAAGAATGTCAGTGTGATGAACTTTAGCTATTTAGTAACATGTAATGTAATCAGAGCTGATTTCATACATCATGATGAATATTTACATGTCTGGATCAAAAACTGGATTGACTTTGTTTGTTTACACAATTTGGCTATTTCGAATTTGGCTTAAGTCTCTCTAGACCCCACTAGTCAGTGCATGGTCAAAATCAGCAGCACCAATTCAGCCACAAGGTGTGAGAGGGTAACACAGATATGGGGGTCTAAGATGTCAAAATATAGTCCCTCAGCAGTCCTGACTGTTTCTATCACTGTTGCCACTGGTGAGAGAAGTTTCCATTTTTAAAGCAGGCAGAAAAAATTATATGATTTGAGTATGCATGTGCTGCTGGTTCTGTTCTTGTTTTGAATCACAGCAGAAGTGTACTCATATCAGATGACTTCAAGGTATACTGACAGGTCTGCGTCTTTATCAGACACTCAGCACTCTTTTGTGCAGAGCATTATTTGTTACAAGCCATAGGAGAACATAACTATTATTCTATAAAAGTAAATTAATATGAAGCTTGGGTAACTTGAGGGTACTTGGGGTAAATGTCAATACTCTATCCACGTTGGCCGCTTTGAGCAGACAAGTGAACAGGAAACATATTCTTAAGTTATGGAAATGGTACCAAGAATTTGTGATAAAATGTATTACTTTCAATTTACTTTTGTTGCCAAGCATGCCTCAGAAATGTGGAAGACATCCATCTATCCATTTTCCAACCCGCTGAATCCGAACACAGGGTCACGGGGGTCTGCTGGAGCCAATCCCAGCCAACACAGGGCACAAGGCAGGAACCAATCCCGGGCAGGGTGCCAACCCACCGCAGGACACACACAAACACACCCACACACCAAGCACACACTAGGGCCAATTTAGAATCGCCAATCCACCTAACCTGCATGTCTTTGGACTGTGGGAGGAAACCGGAGCGCCCGGAGGAAACCCGTGCAGACACGGGGAGAACATGCAAACTCCACACAGGGAGGACCCGGGAAGCGAACCCAGGTCCCCAGAATACCCAACTGCGAAGCAGCAGCGCTACCCACTACGCCACCGTGCCGCCCATGTGGAAGACACGTTTACTGAAATCAGTACATTTATTGTGGATATATTCCATAAGTTTTAAGGCTTTTTCAATTGCATTTGGACCCTTACTCCATGACTTCCACTTTAAAATGCAAGAATAGGTACTTTTGAAAGAACACAATTTTTCATCATTCTGGGTTTTGACATACATTTAAAGAAAAGCCAAGCAAATGACACCTTTTATTGGCTAACTAAAAAGATTACAATATGCAAGCTTTCGAGGCAACTCAGGCCCCTTCTTCAGGCAAGATGTAATATATATGATATATAGATGATTACTGATCTTGCCTGAAGAAGGGGCCTGAGTTGCCTCAAAAGCTTGCATATTGTAATCTTTTTAGTTAGCCAATAAAAGGTGTCATTTTGCTTGGCTTTTCTCTACATTCATAATGGCTAACACGGTACAACACCCTAGTACCACAGACATACATTTAAGAATTTATTAATGAAAAACTTTTTTGTTTCCTTCCTAATGCCATTTTCTTTTTCACAGATGCCATCATTTTGTGTTTTTGTTGCTGTGATGAGGTGACCTGGTGTTAGTGGGTGTGGTTTCAGAGGTCGTGGCTCATGAATGACTAGAGCACAGTTTAAAGGTCTCCACAATTCATGTCTTAGTAACTAAGATTTCAGATAACCTCCCACAAAATTTAGTACATTTGATGTTGGTGCGTTATGACTTTCTGGTTTTTGACCCTTGTCTGCTTTCTTTTCACAATGTTTCAACTACTGATTCTTTCCATTTAAATAACATGCTATTTCCATCTATTTCAGTATGCCATTATTGGGAAAAAAAGACTGACTTGAAAAATATATAACTTATCATTCAAGTATTGGTAATAGTTTTATTTTCTATGTAAATACTGTAACTGAATGAAAGAAAACAATACTTTATTTACATAATTGAAAATGAAATAAATAAAAAGCAATTATGCTAAATTCTGAATAGTATGATCTGCGTTTTAAGGTTATTAATAAAAAATGTGAATAAAATTTTACAATAATGTACTGTAAAATAAACAATGTTAACTAAAGACAAATTTAACAGATAGCAGGGCCAACAAATGCCAGTGTTTATGCCTAACGTCTTGTGTTGATTCTGTGCTACTCCAATTAACTCTTGACTAAGCTCTGCAAAAATTATTTAAAGTTGTTTTCAGGAAAAGACATCTACTTATCACTTCTCCTTATGTTAAAGTAAAGTCCACCTTTAAAGCCTTCTCCCACAATAAGCCAGACTCGTCATCTTCTCTTTTTTGTAATTTAGAAAAAACAAACCATTTACAACCACTAATTACAATCTAAAAAAATTCTAACATATTACATTCTTACATGTTCATCTCTGTCCACTTTCCTCTAGTGTATGTACTGTATATGTATTCTATATATATGAAACACTTGTGAGGGCCAATGCTCCTTCTCAACCACTCATGTCAGTTAATTAACACCATCTGGAGATGTTAACTCTCCATGCTTTCAAATCTCAGCCCAGAATCATTTCATGTGTAGCTCCTGGCTGATGGAATGAACTATTCATCTCCTGACTACCTCAGTGTGTTTAAGAAATGTTTGTAGACTCTCTTGTTTGGCATACACTTACTGATATTAGCTATTAGAGTTGGCAACCTAGGAATTATAACTAGCTTGTTTTTTGTTCTGAGTTCTTCACTTGTGATGGTCAATTTTGGAACCTGTCCTATAACTCTTCTTCCCAAACAGTCCCGCAACTGATGTTTATTTGATTATTTTAATCTTTTTTGAAAATCACTTTGGATAAAGGCATTTGATAAGAAAACACATGTTAATGTAAATGTCTGCTATATAAATGATTTGCAGCCATGTTAAAAACAACAATAAAGTAATGCTTTGATCAGGCTTAACCTCCTGGGTGTACCATGCAAAATTAGTCTGTTACCAACTACCACAATTAAAACAATAAAAGTTGTTTAAACAGAAACAAAACTCCAGAATGTTTCCAAAAAATCTCCTATTATTGTTTAGCTGCTCAGATACATGTTTCCTTGTAAATTTTACTATCAACTTCAAGTTGCATTATATCAGTATATTTGCAGTAGAAACAAGGGGAGTTCTTACTACTTTATGAAACATTACATATTAGTAGAAAGATTAATACCAGAACAAGCCATTCAGCCCAACAAAGCTTACCAGGTCCCTTCCACTTAGGAAGGGGGCGTTGCTGCCCCGCCACATGACGTACCACCCTCTCCACTTACTTCCTCCAAAATAACATCAAGTCAAGTTTTGAAGGTCCTTACATTCCTACTGTCTTCCACACTACCTGGTAATTTATACCATCTGTCTATGGTTTTCTGTGTGAAGAAACACTTCCTAATGTTTGAACAAAATTTACCCTTAATACTAGAATCCCTGAAGCCAATGAAAAAACTGTAATCCTGGGCCACCCTAAAGTCCTTCGCACCACTCCATTAGCATCTTTTGTTTTCCAAATGTGTAGATCAGTACAAGCAGCAAGCAGCCTGCTATCCCATCCCATCACAGAAACCCTGGATGGCCAGCCAGGTCCGTACACTCCTCAGAGCCCACGATGCTGCCTTCAGGTCAGGTGACAGAGCTCTGTACAGGGCTGCCTGAGCCGCTCTGAAAAGTGGAATTATAAAAGCCAAGACGGACCATAACAGGAGCATAGAGTCCCACCTGTCCAGCCACCATACACGGGAGGTGTGGCAGGGAATACAAAACATCACAAACTACAGAGGCTGTGATGCAACAACAGGAGATCTGAGCGTGCAGCTAGCAGAGGAGCTAAACTGCTTCTTTGATCGCTTTGAATCATCACAACAGCAGCACTCACCTGCTCCCACCCTCACCGGGTTCCTGCATCACTCCACTCACTGTAAAGGGGCACGATGTCAGACGGGTGCTCCTGGCAGTGAACCCCAAGAAGGCTGCCAGCCCAGATGGAGTGCCTGGTAGGGTGCTCAGAGCGTGTGCCCACCAGCTCACCTTTATCTTCACCAAAATCTTCAACCTCTCCCTAGCCCAGGCAGTCATTCCATCCTGCCTAAAATCAGCCACAATCATTCCAGTGCCGAAGAAGTCTCCCATCACCAGCCTAAATGATTATCGCCCTGTGGACCTCACTCTGGTAATCATGAAGTGCTTCAAGAGACTGCACATCACGGACTATCTCCCCCAAAACTTCGATCCCTACTAATTCGCATATCGCGCGAACAGATCCACAGAAGACGCCATTGACGTAGCTGTCCAATCTGTGCTGAGCCATCTAGAGCAGTAGCAGAGATACATCCAGATGCTCTTTGTGGATTACAGCTCACTTTTTAATACAATCATTCCTGTCATTCTCATCACCAAACTGGTCACTCTTGGCCTTCCCCCTCTCACATGTGTCTGGATAAAAGACTTTCTTACCAACTGGCTCCAGACTGTGAGACTCGGCCCCCATTCGCACACTGAACACCGGTACCCCACAAGGCTGTGTGCTGAGCCCCCTCCTGTACTGTCTCTACACCCATGACTGCAGTCCAGCCCACGACAACAACATCATTGTCAAGTTTGCTGATGACACCACAGTGGTCGGACTCATCTAAAAGGGAGATGAGGAAGCTTACAGAGAGGAGGTTCTGAAGTTGGCAGCCTGGTATTCAAAGAACAATCTGGCTCTGAACAAAAGGAAAACCAAGGAGATCATTGTCGACTTCAGGAGGCACAGCACCGACTTAGCCCCCTGTGGTGTTATGGGTCCACAGCTCTCCCAGCAAAGGCCAGTTCATTTTTAAATAAATAATCACCACGCTTGCGGCTTAGGAGGGGGCGTGGTGGCTGTAGCGAGCCGCAGGGCGATCTGCGCTGTGGGAGTTTCTCACTTAAGTGCACAGGTGAGAGACTGCTCACATCCGTGATTGTTCCTGTGGCTAATGTGCTGCAGCTGCTATGTCCCTCGGCATAAAGGGAAGCGCGAGCCGGTTAAAAAAAGTAAAAGAAAAGAAAGGAAAGAGAACGTGAGATTGCGAAAGAAAGCAGGAAGCAAGCAAGCAAGCAAAAGAGAGAGAGAGCGTCCGCTGGTGCGAGTGATTGAACGAGCGAGCGAAAGCAGGCTCACGCCAGCTGAGCAGACAGCCTGGGGTTAGGCCGACACCCAGGGCGTAGTAGTGGTTGTCGCTCCCGCAGAATTTTGTATGAAGGACGGGAGTGACTGGAAGGCGGAAGATTCTCCGCGGATGGCAGCGGGAGTCAGGACTTGGGATGTGGTGTCCTCCACATGAGAGCCTTAGCTGTTGAAGGATTTCCCAGGTCACTGTCAGGGGGAGCCGACCGGAGCCAAGGATCGGAAAGGCGACTGATAGTAACAGTAGAAGTAGGCAGAAGGTCAGCTGCATTAAGAGCGTCTCGCCTGTTGTAGGGCCCGCATGGGAGAAGCAGGTGAGACGCTAACGCTAACAGAAAAGGAGCATCGGGCATGTCATTTGTTTTTTTTAAGACTGCTTCCTGAAGTGCGTTTTAACCTCGTTTTAAAGGATTGTTGTTTTTGTATTTTAACCTCCACATATTTCTTTTAATGGATTATTTATTTAATGAAGACTTTTGAATGCACTGCTGCACTTTACTTTGAACACTGTGTTGATTTATTTTGAATAAAAGCACTTTGCACATTTGTTACATCATCCCCTTGTTCATTGTTATTGCCTCACTGTCAAGCTCAAGGGCTCCCTAACAGCCAATGGGAACACGGAGCTGAACCCGCATCGTCACACCCCCCTTTACATCAACGGTGAGTGTGTGGAGAGGGTCCATACCTTCTGGTTTCTCGGCGCCCTTATCTCCGCTGACATCTCCTGGACAGACAACATCACAGCAGTCATCAAGAAGGCTCAGCAGTGGTTACACTTCCTGAGGGTCCTCAGAAAGCATAACCTTGACTCCAACCTGCTACTGACCTTCTACCGCTCGTCCATCGAGAGCCTGCTGATGTACTGTATCACAGTATGGTACGGCAGCTGTATCATGGCAGACAGGGAGAGGCTTCAGCGAGTAGTAAAGGAAGCACAGAAGATCATTGGCTGCCTTTTCCCCTCCCTGATGGACATTTACACCTCCTGTTGCCTCAGCAGAGCAAAAAACACCATCAAGGACAGCTCCCACCCTGGTTCTGATCTGTTTGGCCTGTAGCCTTCAGGGAGGTGCTACAGGTGCATCACAACAAGGACAAACAGACTCAAGAACAGTTTTTTCCCAAAAGCCATAACCATTCTAAACTCACACATGCACTGACTATACAGTCTAACCCCCCAACCCCTAGACTTCCTTCTATCCATCAATTGTGCAATATCCAATATCTAAATGGTACTGATAATAACTGTGCAATATCTGTATACTGTACAATATCATTACTCTCAGGGTCCAACATCCACTACTCACTGCACACGATCATCATTATTATGCAATATTTAAATTATGTGCAATACCCCAATAGTGCAATAGTTATTTATTCTTTCCAGTATTTAAATAATGTGCAATAACCCAATAGTGCAATAGTTATTATTCTTTCCATATGTATATAGCGTCGCAGAACTTTTTTGCAACTTTTTGCACCATTTGTTTATTTGTTTATTTGTGTTCTACATATATGTCTGCACTGAAGGAGCTGCTTTTAATCTCATTGTACATGTGTATAGTCACAATAAAAAAAAGGCATTCTATCCCATCTCCCACTGCCACAGCTTAACTTGGGGAAAAAGTTCTCCTAGCTCAAGTCTTGTTTATCTCGGTGTGAGGTGCCAGGACTTGTATAGGGTAAATAATATATCGTTATTTGGAACACATGCATTTCATGTGTGTTCCGTGTCTACAATGATCTATGTAAATGTAGGATGACAGGAAATGTGAGAAATGCAAGAAATGTTTTCATGTTATAGTACTAATGACAAAATTTTGACATGAAGTTAGGATATAGCAGGTTGGAAAATGACTGACTGACTGACTGACTGTATAATGTGTGAAGGCTGAAGTCAAAATATCAAATAAACAATTTGACAAAAGGTACATGTATAACAAAACAAGTGCCCTTTTATTTAAGAATATAACCAAAGAAAAAGAAATTAGGTTAGGGTACAATGCTGACATGACTGCTTGGATGGAACTGCTGACTCATAATCAATAGATCGTGGGTTTGAGTCCGGCCACTTCCCAGAATTACCATTTTGAGTAGTGAGCTGCTATTGTATGTACTGTACAAGGCATGCATGGGAGCCACTGGGAAAAGAAGAGTGTTCATGGCTCACCTTGCACAGGAACTTCATCATCGCTTCTTACAAGAAAAGGCGATGGATAAAGTAAAACAGGATGCAGCATTGACAAGCTTCTTTTCCAAAACCACTGTTTACCCAGCCCCTTCAGTGTAATAGTAACCACAGCACAGAGAAAAGTGTGTACATTGCAACAGGTACACGTCATAAATGTAGAAAGGACGTTCCTTGGGTGTGTGTGTAGAACTGTTAACATTTGAGTCTGATTATTGCATATAGCACGGAACTGACCTCTCTGTACTATTCTTTCCTCTGCATGTCCTGGAGTACAAAAGAAACACCCCAACATGTACCCAAAAGTGGACACTGGCAACTTCGTACAAAAAAAACCGCGGTCTCTGATTACAAGTGCAAGAAGGCATGCGAATGAATATGAATAATATGAATAATGTTGCATCAGTGCCACAATGTTTTCCGAAATCTACTATACAGGTCATAAAATGAGTTATTCCAAATATCATATATACCTATGTCTCTGTTTTTGTCAGTGCGGCTTTGACATCATGGACCATAAGGTGCATACTAATTCAGCGTGAGCAGGAACACTCAATAAAACTGAATAAAAAAATCAAGTGACAGTGAGATACAAATGAAGCAGATTCACCAGTGTTTGTGTGTCAGCTTTTATCCCTCCAGATCAGAGAATTTCCAGTTCCATTGTCTCAAAACACAACTCACATCTACAGTTATTCCCAGTTTCAGATAAAAGGTAACCATGTCAGATTTGGGGTGGGGGTGGGGGTTTGTATCGTAATCGTGACTGAGGGAATAAAAGTGAAAAAAAAACACTAACTTTTACAAGTACTATAAATTTACACGGGCTGTTACAGACACAAATGAAATGTATGTTTTTATTGTATAATATTAACAATAAGAGCAGCTCACTACTCAAAATGGTAAATTTGCCAGGGATCTTAACGCTACACCACGGAAGCTGTCATATTGTATTTGCACCTTTTATGAAAGTGTTTACTTGATATTTGGCCATCAGCCTTCACACATTATACAGTTCATGTCTGCATTTTATTATTTATTACTAAAACATGAAAAACGTTTCTGTTTTAATGATGTGTTTACATAGATTGTTGTAGACACAAAACACACATCAAATTATTTCCCCTTACAATTCTGGGTAGCTCACTCCCAGATAATCAATCAAGGCAGGAACTGGGAGAACTTCTTGCCCGTTCTGAGGCGTTGGGGGGATGGTATAGCAGGCTGCTTACTGCTTGGGTTTATCAATACATTTAGAAGACAAAAGAGGCTGACAGTGAGGTGCGAAGGGATTTAAGGTGGGTCGGATTTAGGAGTTTTTTCTATGGCTCTGGTAATTCTAGTGTTTAATGAAGTTAAAAATTTATCTGTATAATGTAATATACATACTTTACTGCAATTCATTTTAAAAATGATATCAAGAGCACCAAGAAGATAGTGCTTGGAAATCTAAATTGATTTAGAAGCCAGTCATCATCATCTGTAAATACACACTCTCTTCTATTGAATTTAATTGAATTCCCTTATTGATATTGTATGGTACAATGAGATTCAATATGCAAATCCTCCATAAACTTAGTTTCCTATAAAATGATAAAATAACAAGAACAACAATAATAACAATAATAATAATATGATAAAAAAAACAATGAAAAATATACAATATGTAAGCATTAGTGGCTCAGGTTGTGCAATATTAAAACTGTAGTGCAAGTTTAAAGTGAGGTAATTGTACTTATAAGTAAAAACTGTTCTACTGGGAGCACTTGATGGACTGATTGAGTGTGTTTTGCGCTCAATTCAACTACTTCTGAACCGCCAGGTCCTGACAGGAAAGGCTCTGAAATGTTTGCCATATGGGAGAAGTTCAAATAGACCATGACCGAGGCAGCGTGTGCTAGAAGCTGTATCCCGATAATCCTCCTTCTGATCAGCTGCCGTAGCGCTGTGATTCTACACTCAGATACAATGGGTTAAAATACATAGAGATTAACAACACTAAAGCAGCAATGGTATTTGGAATAGTTTGGCAATTCCGTGGGCCATTATATTGTTACAGGTTGATTACAATCAGATGCTTTAAACTAATAAATGATATGCGGTTAATTTCAGTGTATTTGATAAAGCTGCATCAGAGATGCGAACCTAAAAAATAAAGGCAAACCACACGGGAACAGCAGCATTGCTTTGACACTGGGTGCTGCCAGTTTGTAAAACCGTGCCAAAAAACTTGAATACGCAATGCATTGAGCTGGTGTGAGAATGTCCACAGCTTTACACCTAGTTTAGTTTTTATACATCGCAAAGTGAGCATGGAAACGAGTGTACACAACATTTTTGTGTATATGCACCGTTTATACATGAGGCCCTAGGTCTGGATAACACGATTTAGGAAATGGATGGATGGATGGAAGTCATTTTGTTATGGTAAAATGCATGTGAAGATAGGTGTGCTGCTTCTGTTATATTTTCTATATTTATTGCTAAGCCCCCTGAATATATCTTGTCAGATAAGATCATAGCTCCCAACTCCTGATTCCTGCAGGTTAAAAAAATTAAAATTCTTCTCCAGATAACATGCATAACAGTTTCTTTTTTTAAAAATTTGTTGGTATTTTGCTTTTTCTACTTCTTTGGGGTTGCTAGACACCTGAGGGTTAAACATACCAACATGCTAATTAGACATTATTTTATGCCCTTTCATACAGAAAGACAATTAATTACAGTACCATGCTTTTGATACTTGTATCAAAACAGAACTCTAATTTAGAGATATTGATCCTGTCCTGGCAGAAGCATGGTACAGTATGGTAGTCCACAGCAGGATACACTCCAACACATACAATAGATTCAGAATATATTCAGATGAAATATCATATTGACACAAGTATTTAGACCCCTTATACTCAGAACTTAATTGAAGCACCATTGTCTGCTTCTTGCGTATGATGGATAAGCTTCACACATTTGGATTTGGAGATTTTTTGCCATTTTCCCTGCAAATCACCTTATGCTCTGAAAGGCTGGATGGAGACCGTTAGTGAACAGATATTTTAAGGTCTCTCCAGAGTGGGTTCAGATCCTGGCTCTGTCTTGGCATCTGAAGGACTTTTTCAGAGCTTCCCTAAGCCACTACAGTGTTTTCTTTGCTTTCTGTTTAAGATCTTTGTTCTTTTGGAAGATGAACTTTTCGTCAAGAGTTCTCTGGAACAGGTTTTCCTTAAAGATGCCTTTGTACTTTGCTGTGTTCAGCTTTCCCTCAACCATGTTTAATTTCCCAGTTGATGTCACTGAAAAACCACCCCAAAGCAAGATGTTAGCACCATGCTTTGCCACTAGAATGGTGCTGGACAGGTGATGAGCAGTTTCTGGTTTCCTCAAGAGATAATACTAATCTTGGTAGATCATCAGTTCAGAGCATCTAGTTACTCCCAGAATGAAAGTACTTTAGGAGCATTTTCACAAACTCCAAGTGGGTTTTCATGTGTCTGGCCACTCAATCATAAAGTTCAGGGCTCTCATATATAACGCCTTTCATAGAATTCACACTAAAGCATGGTGTATAGACAAAACTAGAAATATGAAGGTGCACAAAAAAGTCAGATGCATAGAACTGTATGTAAGCAAAGTTCCATGCACGTGCCCTTTATAAATCCCAAAAAACATGAATCTTAACGCACATGCACATGCTTACAGCCCCACCTTGACTCATTGGAAAATTTCACCTATTTGAATATGCAAATCAATATAAATAGATCCTTCTGTTCAGTGTTTTGTTTAAAGATGAAGCACATGTAAAAAAGAAGAATTTTAGCAAATGCGACATGCAGGTCCATACTCAGTGAAGCAGAAACGAGGAAAAACATACTATTTGGTGGCTTAGGAAGTGGTATAAACAACAACAGGAAATTGATGGAATGTCACAGCGTGAAGAAGACACACAAAAGTTCAAGTTCATAAAGTCTCACAGTGCCTGAAACTAAAAAAGAGGTGGTCAGATATCAAAATTGATGTGAAAAGGCGAATGTCTGAATGTATACGGAAGCATATTAAGGCCATAAAGAAGGAAAAAATAGTAACACATTGAAGAAAAAAAAAGGTCTATGTTGAGACTAAAGTTGTAATTTCATCTTTAATCTCAAAATTTCCACTTTAATCTCATAGTTTATTTTGTCATTAAAGTAGAACATCACAAACTTAATCTTAAAATCATTGTTAAATTTACTAGAGTTTCTCAAATCCCATTGTAACTTAAGTAGCTTCATAACAGGCTTTCTCTTATGCCAACAGGAGCACACAATTCTATTAACATTTTAGAATACTAAGATATGTACTTGATATAATTTTCATGATTAAATGCATTATAACATGTATTAAACATGTGGGAGTATTGTGGTGCAGCAGTAGAGATGACCAGGCACCCCATCAAGGGATTGTTTCTGCTTCCCACAAGATTCTTGCTGAGGTGCATGTGACCCTGGATTTAATAATTTATTGCAGCAGTACCGTCTCTGTTAAACATCCCTGCCTACAATTCCTGTCCTTCTATTTCTTACTCCATGTAATCAATTGCCACATAATAATAATAATAATAATAATAATAAATATAATCAATAAACGTAAAACAAGCTGTAGGCTTAGAACGTAGATTCTACAAAACTTTTAGGGAACATTGAAAAATCTTTCAAAATCTTTCTCATTATATATGTTAAATTGTTCCATCCACCCATCTATCCATCTAGGGTTGCGCTAGTCCCTGCAAGCACAGAGCGCAAGGCAGGAACAATCCCTGGACGAAGTGCCCGCTCATCGCTACCACTGAGCCACATGTTTAATTATAACAGTATACATTATTTAAATAAAGTTAACAATGTATCTGTAAAATATAATATGTAAACTTTAATGCACTTCATCATAAAAATAATATCAAGTATAAATTCTAGTATTCTAACAGCACATCGCTCCAAGAGGATAGATCTTGGAAATCTAATTCGACTTAGCAGATAGGCATCATCATCTGTAAATACACACTCTCTTCTGATTCTTCCGTTTACAATGTCTTCTAACAATGCTAAAGCAGCCATGGTAGTTGGAATAGTTTTGCCATTCTATACACCATATATTGTTACAGTATGATTATAATCAAATGTCTTAAATTTGTAAAGGATATGCAATTAATATTGTATTTGATAAAACCCGAGTCATGGATGCAAATCTATAAAAGAAAGAGAAAGCACACAAAAACAGTAGCACTGCTTTGATAATGGGTGCTGTACTTTGCAAAACCAAGCAGAAACATGCGTACGCAAGATGTGAGGCTGCTTTGAAAATGTGCGTGGCTTTACAGCAAGTTTACTTTTTATACATCTCAAATTGAATGTGGAAATGGGCGTACACCCCGTTTATACATGAGGCCCCAGACCAGTGGAGAGTTGCAGAGATGATTCTCCTTCTGGAAATTTCTCCAATCTCCACGTTTTTGGGAAGTCAGCCAGAATGACCATTGGGTTCTTGGTCTGTCTTACCATAGGCCTTATTCCATGATTATTCAGTTTGGCAGTGTAGCCAGCTCTAGGACAAAATTGTGTTTTTTTCCAAAATTCTTCCATTGAATAATTATGAAGGGAACTGTGCTTTTGGAAACCTTCAATGTTTCAGGATTTTTTTTCTCAAAGCTTGACAGGCAGTTCCTTTGAACTAATGGCTTGGTTTATGCTCTGATACACTTTGTCAACTGTTGGACTTTATATAGAAAGGTTGTGTGCCTTTCTATTCATGTCCAGTCAATTGAATTGACCTCACGTGGATTCCAAAAAGGTATAGAAATATATCAATGATGATTAATAGAATGGGATGCACATGAGCCAAACTTCAAATGTCATAGAAAAGGTCAATACTTGTGCCTATGTGATTTTCACGTTTTGTAATACATTTGCAACAATTTCTAACATTTTATTTTCCTTCTGGAGTACAGAGTAGTCCTGGATGTGCTGAAAACAATTTAAATTAATTAGAACAAGGCTAAATAACAAACGTAGCAAAATGTGGAAAATGATGGGGTTTCAGTACTTTCTTAATTCACTGCATATACTAGGTCAATTTTGAGTTGACACTTAATCTAACATGCATGACTTTAGACTATGAGAAGGAAGTGAGATACCCACAAAAAACTGAGTGTACTTTGCTTTACTTTGTGTATCATTTGTATCCAGAGCTTGCTAGTCGTTCTGTTTTACTTTTGTATCATTTAACACCGTGGTATACCATTGTTTTATTTTTGATCTAAATGAATCATTTTACACAGCATGAAAGCTACATTGCAAACTGGGCAAAAGATAATAGAGGAATGTTCAGCATGGGGTAAAAGGGGTAAAAAGCAAGAGAAAATCTCTGGTTAAATATCTGGTTAATATACAGGAATGATACATTGATCTTGATGAAAATGCAACTACAATACCAGAAATTTTTAAATGTAAAATTAAACCAAATGAATTAAATATACAGTTTATACTGAAGCAGGAGAATCATAAATCAAAGGACTTGAAAACGCTTCACTATTACTGCAGTGTGTAAGTCAACATAGCAAAGGTATTTGCTATTATCTGCGATGTTCACATTTATATTTTTCCCTTTTCTTTGACCATTTGATTCACTGAATAATTAAACATTCTTACGTGTTATGGCTGTAGGTATATTAGATTACAGATATTAAGGCTGAGTTTAAGATTATTATAATATAACAGTTGATACTTCGAAGTTTAATAGAGTTTGGCATTTGATACTGATTATGAAAGATAGAAAGATATAGCAAGTTGCTATATGATGTAACAACGGTCAATGGAAACCAAAATCATAAAACCATTGAGGGCTGGATTCAACATCACACTAAAAGTCAAAGTCAAAAATTTAAATCACAGGCTGATCCATCTTGAATGAATTTCATCACGGCAACTCATAATGTGACTAAGTAGTGTGTGCATGGTCCCCACGTGCCTGCATGCATTCCTGAAAATGTTAGGGCATGTTCCTGATGAGACGGTGGATAGTGTCCTGGGGGATCTCCTCCCAGACCTGGATCAGAGCATCAGTGAGCTTCCAAACAGTCTGTGGTGCTACTTGGTGGCATTGGATACACCGATACATAACATCTCAGAGGTTCTCAATTGCAGGCCAGTCAACAGCATCAATGCCTTCATCATCCAGTATCTGCCTAAACACTCTGGCCACATAAGTCCAGGCATTGTCTGCACCAGGAGGAACCCAGGGCCCACTGCATCAACATAAGGTCTGAGAATGGCTCTGAAGATTTCATTCTGGAACATAACAGCAGTCAGGGTACCATTGCCCAGCATGGAGATCTGTGTAACCCTCCAAGAATATGCCTCCCCAGACCATCACTGATCCACTGCCAAAATGTTCATGCTGGATGATGTTGCTGGCTGCATAAAATTCATCACAGCACCTTCTTTCAAGTCTGTCACTTGTGCTCAGTGTCAACCTGCTCTAATCTCTGAAAAGAACGGGGTACCAATGGAAAAGCTGCCAATTGTGGTCTTTTCTGGAGAGCACAGGGCCACTAGGTCAGAAACACGCACACCAGTAGCCAGCTGGAAGTCATTTTGTAGGGTTCTGGCAGTGTTCCTCCTGTTCCTCCTTGCACAAAGGAGCAGATACCAGTCTTACTCCTGGGTTGATGCACTTCTATGACACTGTCCAGCTCTCCTCATGTAATGGCCCAAGTCCTGGTATCTTCTCCATGCACTTCAGACTGTGCTGGGAGACACAAGAAACCCTCTTGCAACGGTATGTATGGATATGCCATCTTGGAGGAGCTAGACTACATGTGTAATCTGAATCAGCTGAATTGACAAGTACAATATCAAAATGCAAAACCAGAGAAGAATCAGTAAGGAAGGATATGGAAAGATCAACTGTCTGTAGACACCACCTGCAAAACCATTCCCTTTTGGGGGTTGTCATGCTGTTGCCTCTCCAGTGCACCTGTTGTCATTTTCATTTTCACCAAAGCAGGTGAAGTTGATTCACAAATGCTTATGCTTACTAACTGGATAGATTGATATCTCTGAAGCTTAATTGAATTGGTGTTAGACTGTGATGATTAAGTATTCCCTTTATTTTTTGGAGCACTTATTTATACATATACAGTTGCGCTCATAAATTTACATACTTTGGCAGAAACTGTAAGATGTGTGCCACATTTTAAAGAAATGACTGATGAGGCAAAAGACATTTCATGCTTCCATGCTTCCCAGTAGGGTTGGTGTACTTTTATCATGGGCCTGGTTGCATCCTTTCCAAACATAGCGTTTATGGTTATTACCATAAAGGTCAATTTTGGTCTCATCACTCCAAAGGACTTTGTTCCAGAAGTTTTGAGGCTTGTCTAGATGCTGTTTGGCTTATTGTAAGTGGGCAGTTTTGTGGAATTGGCACAGTAAAGGCTTTTTTATCTTGCAACTCGATTCTGCAGTCCATTTTTGTTTAAGTACCTCCTTATTGGGCATCTTGAAACAGGAACACCATTTGTTTGCCAGCATTGCAGCTGAAGTGGCTTGTGGGTTTTTCTTGGCAGCTCAACAAATGATTCTGGCAGTTGTGGCTGAAATCTTAGTTGGTCTACCTGACATTTGCGTAACTTGGTAAAAACAGAACCCCTAACTTTCAACTTTTTTAAATCTGACAGTCACTTTCAGATCTCCGGATATCTTTTTATATCCTTTTACTGATTTTATACAAATCAACAACTCTTTCTCTCAGGTCCTTTGACAGTTCTTTTGCTTGTCCCATGGCTTGGTATCCAGCATATTCAGTACACCTCTGAATAAATTTAAATTGACTACTTATACACAGACACTGATTACAATCCAAGCAGTAACAGGTGTGCACACTCTCCCTTTATTACCCTTAATTTGAATCTGTGTATATTATCACCACCAACATTCAAGGGTATGTAAACTTTTGATCAGGCCCATTTGGGTGATTTCAGATATCATTATGATTTAAAGAGGGAACATGCAATTATGTGATAATAAATTGCCTCACTTGAGCACACTCCCAAATTAAAAGGAAAACTTTCTGCATGATTACTTATATTTTCCAAACAAAGGCCAATATTTCACAAATTCTGCCAGGGTATGTAAACTTATGAGCACAACTGAATATATAATATATACAATAATGATATATATTTGTAGCTGGAAATCCACAATGGGAGAAAATGAATCACATGTCTTAAAATAGTTATTTATTCCGAAGCTTTCAACTCCTATGAGGAGTCACCATCAGAGGAAAATGATTAGACATATGGGAATCCAAGGCAATATATAGCATATAAGGACAGCAGCATAGTTGGATGTAGGGGGGGAATAATGAGGTGGGGTTCGGAGGGTGTTGGTCATAAATTCTTATTTATTATGTTCATACACTTCTTTCCAAGCCTTCATATGCTGGTTTCATGCCCAAATGTCTGTTAGTGGAGTTTTCATTAAATAGCCATGATTCAGGCAGTTCTCTGGCACTTTTAGTATTAGCCTTGAGTTTTACTTGTACAGTTTTTACTTTTAAACATGTGTCCAGTTGAACTTGTGTGTGCATAAATCAGTGACTGTGGGTCTTTTCTTCTGACAGCATTGTGATGTTCCTGTATACATGCTGTCTTTTTGATGTTTGTCCCACATATACAGCTGGGCATAAACCACATGGTATGATGCAAACCGCTTCCTGTATCTCTGCTGCTGATTTCCTGCTTTTAGCATTAAAAAGACTGTGCGCAGAATGTTTGAAGGTTTTTGTGCTATTCAAATGCCTGATCTGGAAAGGATATGTGCTGTACCTTCTGATACCATGTGATAAGGAAGTTTGTGCCAGGTAGGATGTGGGGTTCAGGTTAGAGTCGATTGTTTGCTGGGGTCTCTGGCATCTCCTATGTAAGCATTGTTTGATGAATGTCTTTGAGTAGTCGTCTGATGTGAACAGTTGGAAAAGATTGCATCTTTAATTCTTTTAAGTCTACTTGGTATTATAATGGATGTGAACTCTTCTGAATAGATAGATAGATAGATAGATAGATAGATAGATAGATAGATAGATAGATAGATAGATAGATAGATAGATAGATAGATAGATAGATAGATAGATAGATAGATAGATAGATAGATAGATAGATAGATAGATAGATAGATAGATACTTTATTAATCCCAGGGGGAAATTCACATATTCCAGCAGCAAAAATATTAAATTAAAGAGTAATAAAAAATGCAGATAAAAAAACAGACAATAACTTTCAACGTTTACCCCCTCTGGTGGAATTGAAGAGTCGCATAGTTTGGGGGAGGAATGATCTTCTCAGTCTGTCAGTGGAGCAGGACAGTGACAGCAGTCTGTCACTGAAACTGCTCCTCTGTCTGGAGATGACACTGTTTAATGGATGTAGTGGATTCTCCATAATTGATAGGAGCCTGCTGAGTGCCCGTTGCTCTGCTACGGATGTCAGACCGTCCAGCTCTATGCCAACAATAGAGCCTGCCTTCCTCACCAGTTTGTCCAGGCGTGAGGCATCCTTCTTCTTAATGCTGCCTCCCCAGCACACCACTGCGTAGAAGAGGGCACTCGCCACAACCATCTGATAGAACATCTGCAGCATCTTACTGCAGATGTTGAAGGATGCCAGTCTTCTAAGGAAGTACAGGCGGCTCTGTCCTTTCTTGCACAGAGAATCAGTATTGGCAGTCCAGTCTAATTTATCGTCCAGCTGCACTCCTAGGTATTTATAGGTCTGCACCCTCTGCACACAGTCACCTCTGATGATCACGGGGTCCATGAGGGGCCTGGGTCTCCTAAAATCCACCACCAGTTCCTTGGTTTTGCTGGTGTTCAGTTGTAGGTGGTTTAAGTCGCACCATTTAACAAAGTCTTTGATGAGGTTTCTATACTCCTCCTCCTGCCCATTCCTGATGCAGCCCACGATAGCAGTGTCGTCAGCAAACTTTTGCACGTGGCAGGACTCTGAGTTATATTGGAAGTCCGATGTATATAGGCTGAATAGGACCGGAGAAAGTACAGTCCCCTGCGGCGCTCCTGTGTTGCTGACCACAATGTCAGATCTGCAATTCCCGAGACGCACATACTGAGGTCTGTTTGTAAGATAGTCCACGATCCATGTCACCAGGTATGACTCTACTCCCATCTCTGTCAGCTTGTCCCTAAGGAGCAGAGGTTGGATGGTGTTGAAGGCGCTAGAGAAGTCTAGAAACATAATTCTTACAGCACCACTGCCTCTGTCCAAGTGGGAGAGGGATCGATGTAGCATATAGATGATGGCATCTTCCGCTCCCACCTTCTCCTGGTATGCGAACTGCAGAGGGTCGAGGGCGTGTTGGACCTGTGGCCTCAGGTGGTGAAGCAGCAGCCGCTCCATGGTCTTCATCACATGTGATGTTAGAGCGACAGGCCGGAAGTCATTCAGCTCACCAGGATGTGATACCTTTGGGACTGGGGTGATGCAAGATGTTTTCCAAAGCCTCGGGACTTTCCCCTGTTCCAGGCTCAGGTTGAAGATGCGCTGTAGAGGACCCCCCAGCTCTGATGCACAGACCTTCAGCAGTCGTGGCGATACTCCATCTGGACCTGCTGCTTTGCTGGCACGAAGTTTCCTCAGCTCTCTGCTCACTTGCGCTGCTATAATTGTGGGTGGGGATGTCTCTCCTATGTTGGTATCAGCAGAAGGATGTGTAGAGAGTGCAGTAATCCGAGGTGAGAATGGGTTAGGGTGGTCAAACCTGTTAAAGAAGATGTTCATTTCGTTTGCTCTCTTCACGTCTCTCTCGATGGTGGCACCCTGCTTCGAGCTGCAGCCAGTGATGATCTTCATCCCATCCCACACTTCCTTCATGCTGTTGTTCTGCAACTTCTGCTCCAGCTTTCTCCTGTACTGCTCCTTCGCCGCCCTGAGCTGGACTCGGAGTTCCTTCTGCACGCACTTGAGCTCATGCTGATCACCGTCTTTAAAGGCCCTTTTCTTCTGGTTCAAAAGGCCCTTGATGTCACTTGTAATCCATGGCTTGTTGTTAGCATAGCAGCGTACTGTTCTTACTGGAACTAAAGTGTCCATACAGAAGTTGATGTAGTCAGTAGTGCAGTCAACAACCTCCTCAATGTTCTCACTATGTGATCCCTGCAGGATATCCCAGTCTGTAGTTCCAAAACATTGTCTCAGAGTATTCTCAGCCTCCGGGGTCCACTTCCTGAATGATCGTTTGGTTACAGGTAGGACTCTCACTTTTGGTTTGTAGTGAGGCTGAAGCAGAACCAGGTTATGATCTCCTTTCCCAAGCGCAGGCAGCGGGGTGGCACTGTATGCGTCTTTAACGTTTGCATACAGTAAATCAATAGTCTTATTTCCCCGGGTGTTACAGTCCACATACTGGGAGAATGCAGGTAATGTTTTGTCCAGCGTCACATGGTTAAAGTCTCCAGCGATTAGCACAAGTGCCTCGGGGTGCTGCGTTTGTAACTTAGCAACAGCAGAATGGATGATGTCACTCGCTATCTCCACGTCCGCCCGAGGAGGTATGTACACGATGACAACAATGACGTGTCCAAACTCTCTGGGCAAGTAATAGGGACGCAGACTAATGACCAACAGTTCGATGTCCCTGCAGCAAGTGGAGATTTTGACTTTAACATGTCCAGAGTTACACCACCGTGTATTAACATAGAGAGCGAGTCCTCCTCCTTTGTGCTTCCCACAGGTACTCGCGTCTCTGTCCGCTCTAACGGTGCTAAACCCGGGTAGCTCCACATTAGCATCTGGGATGGTGTTAGTTAGCCACGTTTCGCAGAAACACAACAAACTGCATTCTCTGTAAGTTCTGACATTTTTCACCAGCGCAGCCAGTTCGTCGATCTTATTTGAGATTGAGTTCACATTCCCCAGAATAACAGAAGGCACCGAAGGCTTAAAACGCCACTTTCTCGCAAGCTGCTTCATTTTTAGCTTAGTGCCGGCTCTGCTGCCACGATACCGCCTTCTTACCTCGTCGGGTAAATAGGGAACCACACTGGCACTGGCATTTGTTCTCAGCGCCCGAAGTTGAGTACTTGAATAGGCGAGTCTCGGCGTGTAAAAATCCATGCCCATGTTGTAAAAGTAAGTGTGTCCAGGGAACGAATCCACATAAAATAAAGTGGTAGGAGTGATCAATAAATAAAAATAGAAAAATAAAAGTAGAAAAATACACATATATATACAGTCATACACGGAGCTGCTGAAAAGGCTGCCACTCTCGGCGGCGCCGGATGTCACTAGTGTCTTAACACAGCTCCGTTTATGCAATGATGGGTGATTGCTAGCAAAGTGTATATTTTGTCTGCATGACATTCCTTGCAATAAACACCTGTAGTCAGGGTGGCATCTTTACCTCTTCCATTGGAGATGTCCAGGAAATTAAAGCGTTGGTTTATTTCTTTTTCCATAGTGAACTGCATTGCAGGGAATATTGCATTGATGTGGTTGTGGAAATTATTCAGCTGGTCACTTTTCAATTTGATGAATGTGTAGTCAATGTAGCCTGTCCAAAATTTAGGTGTGAATTGAGTTAGAGTAAAACTTTTGAATCGCTACATGACCAGTTCATCCAAGAGTTCTAATATGCCTTATTTCTGTCCATAGTATTTTCCATTAAAATTAAAATGAGTTTACTTATATATATACAGTAATGTAGACCACCAGGGGACGTACCACTCCCCAAACCCCAACACAGACAGGCTGAGATACCATATCAATACAGCACACATTTTATTCATGTGGGGAAGCTTTTTTCTTTTGCTCCCCATTTCACAGCACAGTACAAAAGCACCAACTAATATAACACACAGTCCTTTTAGTTGTCTCTCTTTCTGTTCTTTGCTTCTTCTCCTCGCAAGCTTTGTCCGCCACATCCCGACTTCAGCTCCCTGACTGATGGTGAAGTGGCTCCTTTTATAGTGCACCTGGAAGTGCTCCAGGTGTTTCTTGACCTACTTCTGGCTGCACTTCCAGGTGTGGCGGAAGTGGTGCCCCAAAGGGTTCAGTTGTAGCTGCAGCACCCCTGGAGCCCAACAGGGCTGCTCCAAACTACCTGGCATGCCCTGCGGGGATCCATGGTGCAGTAGCGACACAGGGAGGCTGCCCTCTAGTGTCTCAGGGAGGACATTGTCCCAAAGAGTTACTCTCCCTCCGTCCTTCCACCCAGCCAGTGTTCCGGCCAGGTAATGGTCCTGGCTATCCATCACAGTGCTCATCGCTCAGCTGAGCACCATGGGGCGAGGTCTCCTGTTCCGCGAGAGCTACCTCTCTCCAGGATGGGAAATCCAAAAAGCCTGGTCCATGGCTTCATACTGAAATGAAATGACAAGAAAGGGACAAGGAGTTGTTGCTCCGATGCCACCAGCTGACGTCTCTTGGTACTCTTTTGGGACAACACCTCCAACCCTGTCCTAGACCATAGCATTCATAACACCTTTTCTCCCCTCCTTGTATCAGAGCCCTGCAGAAAGAAAGCATTGTGGGAAGCTCAGATGAATTTTACACTCATCCGAGATCAGCATGTCTCTCCATGCTCATAGAATGTGATCCTCCATCACATGTGAACTCCCTGGCTCACATACTGCACTGTGTGGAGACCCGACCATTCTTTTCTGAGTCCTTCTTCTACTTTTGGGTGCAATGACAATCTGGGTCTCCCAATAGCAATAAGAGAAATCCAGATGTAGAGTTGGATAGCCATTGTGTTTTTAAGTTGATAATAAAGCAAGAATGCCGGCTTTTCTGTCTAAACATGTAAATCACAAATAAAGGCATTGAACAAAGAATGGGAGGGTTTTATCTATTATAATGGTTCTGTCTACTTGCATTTTCTAAATACTGATTTGAACAGCATGTGAAAATCTAGCAGATACACTCAGTAGTTACTGAAAAATATTCAGAGAAAAGGGCAAAACTTCTAGACTTCACAACCATTCCTGCTTTGTTATAGTTAAATTATAAAGCATTTTCCTCTGTTTTGTATGTGAATCATTAAGTAAAGTGTGCTGTTGGATTAAAAACTTTAGCTTTTAATAAGCTTGGGCTGCAGATGGGTAGTTTAAAATGGTTTATGTAAGCCACATTTTTTTTCATATTTTTGAATTGTTTGATTTAAGACAAGAGACAAGATGCTCCATGTACCTCTGCAGTGACATTCATGTCTCTGGTGACTCTTCCTATGAAGTCAATAGATGGATTGGAAAAACATGAGGGGTCATGAAGTCAGTGGAAATAGGTACGTGGCACTCCCGATATCTATGCAAAAGGACAAAGGTCCAAGTTTTTAGAGTCCTGGTGCTTCCTGTCTTGCTAGTGATTGCGAAACATGGATGCTATCCAGTGACATGAGATGAAGACTGGACTCCTTCGGTACTGTGTCTATTTGGAGAATCCTTGGGTACCATTCGTTTGACTTTGTGTCGAATGAGTGGTTGCTCATGGAGTCCTGAATGAGGCACATTACCCGCATCGTGAGTGATTGCCAGTTAAGGCACTACGACCATGTGGCTCCATTCCCTGAGGGTGATCCAGCTCGTAAAATCCTCATTGTTGACAACCCGAGTTACTGGACCAGACCAAGGGGACGCCCACATAACACCTGGCTGTGGCAGATAGATGGCCATTTCTGGTGGGTGGGAATGTATCATGTGTCTGCCTGGAGTTGCCAACCGGGATCCCAAGGCTGTTTTGTTGTGTGGTCAGTGCAGCAATGCACTATACCAGTGCATTCTCCCCAACCTGACCTGACCTGATATAATAGCTGTATTAGAACACCCCTCCCTATATTTCATCACCATTAATACTGCTAGTATATACAGTAAAACAAATCCACAGAAGTAGGAAGAGCTTCTGCACTGCCACTAGAGTTTATATATGCTAAGCTATTACTGTAGACAACATATTACACATCAGTACAAAATTGAGAACAAAAACATATGCAGTCCATGTAAAAGGCAGAGTGGTGGCTCTGAAGCTAAGGATCTGCGCTGGTATCCCGAAGTGACTCTGCCAGTTCAAATCCCCGTCACTGCCAAAAGAGATCCTACTCTGCTGGGCCCTTAAGCAAGGCCCTTAACCTTCAATTGCTCCAGGGGCGCGGTACAATGGCTGACCCTGCGCTCTGACCCCAAGGGGTATGCGAAAACTAACAAATTCCTAATACAAGAACTTGTATAAGGCGAAATAAAGAACAACAAAAAAAAAAGATGTAAAACATCACAAATTGTAAAAGTTTATTTAAAAAAATGGTCATTAGTCTTAATGAGAGATGTGCAATAATTTTTGAAAACCGAATTAAAAACATCTTTCAAGACATACAGGATGTTTCATTTTCTGAGATGCCTGAGCATTACAACCACAAGACATTTGATTGGTCCAATCTTGTCTGTTTTGTACGGAAGCTCTGAACCGCACAGTGAAAAAAATTATGGGATAACCCTTATCTCGTACGTACATGAAAATATCTCAATACTTTAATGCACGTATGAGATGTATCTCAATACTTTAATGTACATATGAGATATTTTCGCGGTTGAAGGAGTTGTTTTCACGTACGTACAAGATAAAGTTAGATAAAAAAATTACAAAAGTGCGCTTCGGGGCTACCTAATTACGCCTTTACCAAGGCTACGGCACTTCAGTTTGACGTCACTTCCTGCTCTTGTAGCACAGTGATATAAAAAAGAAGACTGGTGGGCTTTTATTTATTAAAGGAGTGTGGGATGGTTGGAGATGGGTTTAACTGCAGCCTGCAATACGTATGACGTATGTCAGGTAATGCCCACGTTAGTCATGAAATGCCCATCGCATACCCCATTACATTGTGGTTAAGATTAGACTTGTGGTGGGGTAAGGGTTTAGGTATGTGCTTTATGTTTATAGGTATTCGTCTGCACACTCTTACTTGGCCCCTGAGGAGATACGGTGTATTTCTATTCTTCTTAGGAAACATTTTGGTGCATACAACTTACTATCTCATGCTCACCATGTATATATCTCATGCCCACCACTTTCCATAGTCTGAGCACCAGGTACTTTAAGATCACACCGGCCAATACTATGTGTGCACTACATACATTCAGATGAGCACCAAATACCATTGTATGCTACTGTACATCATTTTGTGGAACCAGGACATATCACTGAACAGTCTGATGTTTTCCTGACACAGTTACATTGCACAGAAATGGATACTGGCAAGTTTATAAAAGCAGGCTATGCATTCAAGCCCAGGTCATTGGATCCACGAAGCAGCAGTGCTAACCACTGCACTAATCCATATTACTAACCGAAAATGGTAAACAGGAAGGCACAGACCCAGGTACACGGCGATGGACGCAGGAGACATAATGAGCAGGCGCCTACAGTGCGCGTCTCATAAACCGCAAGCGAATTCTGATCCACCGCGAACGAAGGAGTCACGGCTCAAAAATGAAAGAGCTCAACTAACGAAGGAGTCACAGCTCAAAAACGAAATAGCTCAACTAACGCCACACAGAAAAGAGGATTCTGCACTGCACCCCAGAGTCAAACGGAAGACGCTACGTAGTCCACAAAGATAGTACGGAAGGCGCAAGAAAGTACGAAAGGCGCAGGCGCCTACAACGCGCTTCTGAACTAAACGTCCACACTACACAGCATGGTCCGGGTAATAAGAATAAATGAACTCTACGTATTAAACGTTCGGCATCCTCACACAACCAAACCATATAGCATATGTGAATCACATTACAGTGATGCATTATTAACAGTACAACCACAGAAAACGCTCCGTATTAACAGTAAGTGCAATTATCCATATTACTAACGGTAGACAACGGATAACTAATGGAGTCACGGTCACGGCTCCAAAACGATCCAGCTCAACTAACGGAGCTACAAAAACGAGCCCGCATGGATAAAATCATTAAACGTGGGCGCCGCAGGCGCCTACAACGCGCTTCTCAAACAATGCAACCGAAGGAGTCACGGCTCCAAAACGAAACATCTCAACTGACAGACATACAGAAACGAGCCAGCCTGAATACAATTAATGAACGCATGCCGCCTACAACGCGACTCTCAAACAGCAGGGGCAATACATAAACAGCAAAGAAAGGAACGACAAACAGCCGCTAAACAATTCCGCCAATTAGCTGACAACGCATTCCGTAATGAGTCCACTATTAATGAACATTCATTAGGATTAATGAATATCATTTGCTGTCATTGTCATTCACTTAACTTCCCTGAAGAAACAACTGGCACTACAACTAATGAGTTTACACGTTGTTGTCAAAAGGGTCAGGTTAGACTGCCTCCTTTAGATGACTTTCCTGAATATCTACGGAAGCTTCTAACTAACAATGTACCCGAAAGTAAAAACTTTATGGACTGCATTGGATCCTACAATAGTTCATTTGCTTTTGCATCTACCGGGGTAAATATCAGGCCACCAGCTGGCAATGGCCAATACTGCTTTCACGTATGTGGACAAGTATTACATCGGATTGGAACAGTGCACCCTGAACCATATCACGAACGCAACTATGCACAAATCTACGTGTTAGATCCAGATTTCGCAATCTATCAACGGATGACCCTTCCTGAAAACAAGCAATACACAGAGCTGATAATGACAAACGTCGCTGAATTCATAAACAGTCACCCATTAGCTAAGTCTACAAAGGTACTTACAGGATCACATTCTAACAATACTGTTTTGATTCCTACAGTTGACCTTCCAAGTTCTGACCTGGAATTACCTTTTACACTTAAACGACGCCAATTTCCCATTAAACCTGCATTTGCCATGACAATCAACAAATCCCAAGGACAAACCATGGACAGAGTTGGCATATACCTCTCTGAGCCTGTACTTGGACATGGACAACTTTATGTAGCCTTCTCAAGAGTTTGGCGTTCATCTGACATTAAAGTTAAAGTTGTAGATACTCCATACCAAGGAAAACTCATTCAAGGACAACACACCACCTTTACTACAAATGTTGTGTATAAAGAGATATTCCAATAAATCTTTCTAATATGCCATGCTATGGGTTCTTTACTTCCTTTGTTCGTCATCTACACCTTTACACTCCAATATATCTCATACATACATCAATGTATTTCGGGTTACCCAACACCAGGGGTTGGCGAGCGAAGCCCCCTAGTTTATAGTAAAAGGAAACAAAATTAGTTAGCCATCTACTTACTAGCCCCGCAGCTTATTCGTACAAGTTACGAAAGGAATTCATATTTCACGTGTTTAATGCATGTGAAATTTACCCATTCCAATGCGGGTTTGCTAATTTAATTCCCTGGCACACTCGGTCACTTATCTACACCAGTGAACTGTGGGATTTAACGTGCATCTAAAGAGTTAAATCCAAGTTGGGCCACTTTAATTCCCACCATTTTCAGACAAAAAATGTACCATTGTTAAAAAGCCAAACTTGAATATCCTAGTGAAATCCACTGGCAAACCTGGCACACTGGATCATCCGTTGCACTGTGCAAAACAAACTGCGGTATTTAAAGGCACAGCAGAGAGTTAAATCGTGTTGCAGCAGATTTTTATTATCACGTTTTTGGCAAGAATTAATAAAAAAAGGCAGGCTTTGTTATTAGGTACACTCTCAATCTGGTGGGGGCAGTAGTGAAGGAGAGAATGAAAATAAAGCTGATAGTTATTATGAACAATGCTGTACATCTTCTCTCTGACAGACTATCACTGAATACTTTCAGCCAACAAATAATTCAGCAGAAATGTGCGAAGAAATGCTACAGGGGCTCCTATATACCAACAGCAATGCACCTGCATAATGGCTCACCGTGACTGCGACTGCTCTTTTTATCTTTAGCCAAGTCAGAAGTTTCTTTCTTATTAGTTTCCTTTCCATTTGATCATTCTAGTGTGTATTTGAGAGGAGGGTTGATGTTTGTTTTAATATAAGTTATTTATTTATTCAGCATCTGTTAAAAGCAAAATTTCCCCTGGGACATATAAAGTTATCTATCTAAATGATCAGTTTCAAAGCATTTGTTAACAGGAAAATAATGAAGCAGATTTGTTCCCAGTGACTGAATGAATACAATTCACAGAAGTAAAATATTGTTACAAACCTATGGTTGCAAAATAATTACTTTAAAATACTGTATTTACCTTCTTCATTTTTCAATGGCAAGTCATGAATGATGTCCTAACTATAGATTGTAGGGTTTGTGATGTGGCTCACATTTTTAAAAGGCAACATAATAATAAAAACAATATTGACTATGCTGATAATAACAATAAAAAAATGATAAGGCATGCTAGCAAAGTGCTTTGTGGATCAGGTGACTTAAGTTTGAGTCTCTGGCCCAGTGGTTTTCTACGTAGAGTTTGCCTTTTCTCCTTGTGCACATATGTTTTTTACTCCAGGTACCTTGGGTTTTCTTCCAAGATTCTAAAGATGTACGTGTTAGATTAGCATGGGATTTTAAGTTTTAAATGGTGGGGATGCCAGGTGAGCAGACAAAATGATTAATTGATATTTTAATAGAATTTCAACTGTTCTATTATTATTGTTGTAACTGCTCATATAGTAAACAGGAGATCCTAAACTAGATTATGTTTGAGAATGTTATCATTATTATTTCACTACTGTAAGTGAAAAAAAGTGCTTAAAACTGCCTTCCTGTCAGACTAGGATATCACAGACTTTATCCGTACCACAATATTTAAATTAGAGATGACATCATAAAACATTTTAAGTTTTTGATTTTACTCTATGATGATGGTTTAAATATAGTAAGTCTTATTTCTATGAACCAGGTGTTTGCTCAGGACTTTTGGTATGTTTGGCTTTTTCAGGTCTTTGGATAAAATTAAGAAACATGGGTATGTTATTGGAAAATACCAAACTTAAAATGTCTTTAGAAGAGTCAATTTGAATGAAATTGAAGACTGCAAAGTGGTGCCAGAGGAAAGTGTAGTTAAGCAGCATAGGATGGTGGTCTGTAGGATGATGTTAGAGATCAAGAAGAGGAAGAGAATGAGGGCAGAGCCAAGGATCAAATGAAAAAGGAAGACTGAAGGGTTGAGTTTAGGGAGAAGGTGAGACAAGGCACTGGGTGGTAGTGAAGAATTACCAGACAGTTGGGAAACTACAGCAGATGTAGTAAGGGTGACAGTAAGAAGGGTGCTTGGCGTGACATATGGACAAAGAAAGGAGGAAAAGGAAACCTGGTGGTGGAATGGGGAAATACAGGAGAGTATACAGAGGAAGAGGATGGCAAAGAAGAAGTGTGATAGTCAGAGAGATGCAGAAAGTAGACAAGAGTACAAGGAGATAAAGCACAAGGTGAAGAGAGAAGTAGCAAAGGCTAAAGATAGGGTTTGTGATGTGTTGTATGAGAGGTTGGACACTAAGGAGGGAGAAAAGAACCTGTACCGATTGGCTAGACAGAGGGACCGAGCTGGGAAAGATGTGCAGCAGGTTAGGATGATAAAGGATAAAGATGGAAACGTACTCACAAGCGAGGAGAGTGTGTTGAGCAGATGGAAAGAGTACTTTGAGAGGCTGATGAATGAAGAGAACGAGAGAGAGAGAAGATTGGATGATGTGGAGATAGTGAATCAGGAAGTGCAACAGATTAGCAAGGAGGAAGTAAGGACAGCTATGAAGAGGATGAAGAATGGAAAAGCTGTTGGTCTAGATGGCATACCTGTGGTATTGTATGAGGAAATTGGGAGTGGCAGAGAAGTATGTAAGAGTTATACATCATATGGAAGTGAGACGGTGGTGAGGTCTGCAGTAGGAGTGACAGATGCATTCAAGGTGGAGGTGGGATTACATCAGGGATTGGCTCTGAGCCCTTTCCTATTTGCAATGGTGATGAACAGGTTGACAGACGAGATTAGACAGGAGTCCTGTGGACTATGATGTTTTCTAATGACACTGTGATCTGTAGTGATAGTAGGGAGCAGGTTGAGGAGACCCTGGAGAGGCGGAGATATGGTGTAGAGAGGACAGGAATGAAGGTCAGTAGGAACAAGACGGAACACATGTGTGTAAATGAGAGGGAGGTCAATGGAATGGTGAGGATGCAAGGAGTAGAATTGGCGAAGGTGGATGAGTTTAATTGTGGAAAAGAGATGAAAAAGAGAGTGCAGGCAGGGTGGAATGGGTGGAGAAGAGTGTCCGGATTGATTTGTGATAGACAGATATCAGCAAGAGTGAAAGGGAAGGTCTACAGGATGGTAGTGAGACCAGCTACAGTTAGGTCTTTAAATATTTGGACAGAGACAACTTTTTTCTAATTTTGGTTCTGTACATTACCACAATGAATTTTAAATGAAACAACTCAGATGCAGTTGAAGTGCAGACTTTCAGCTTTAGTTCAGTGGGGTGAACAAAAACAACTGCATAAAAATGTGAGGTAACTAAAGCATTTTTTAACACAATCCCTTCATTTCAGGGGCTCAAAAGTAATTGGACAATTGACTTAAAGGCTATTTCATGGGCAAGTCCGTCATTATGTCATTATCAATTAAGCAGATAAAAGGCCTGGAGTTGATTTGAGGTGTGGTGCTTGCTTGTGGAAGATTTTGCTGTGAACAGACAATATGTGATCAAAGGAGCTCTCCATGCAGGTGAAAGAAGCCATCCTTAAGCTGCGAAAACAGAAAAAACCCATCTGAGAAATTGCTACAATATTACGAATGGCAAAATCTACAGTTTGGTACATCCTCAGAAAGAAAGCAAGCACTGGTGAACTCAGCAACACAAAAAGACCTGGACGTCCACGGAAGACAACTGTGGTGGATGATTGCAGAATCATTTCCATGGTGAAGAGAAATCCCTTCACAACAGCCAACCAAGTGAATAACACTCTCCAGGAGGTAGGCGTATCGATATCCAAGTCTACCATAAAGAGAAGACTGCATGAAAGTAAATACAGAGGGTGCACTGCAAGGTACAAGCCACTCATAAGCCTCAAGAATAGAAAGGCTAGATTGGATTTTGCTAAAGAACATCTAAAAAAGCCAGCAGAGTTCTGGACAAACATTCTTTGGACAGATGAAACCAAGATCAACCTCTACTAGAATGATGGCAAGAAAAAAGTATGGAGAAGGCGTGGAACAGCTCATTATCCAAAGCATACCACATCATCTGTAAAACACGGTGGAGGCAGTGTGATGGCTTGGGCGTGCATGGCTGCCAGTGGCACTGGGACACTAGTGTTTATTGATGATGTGACACAGGACAGAAGCAGCCAAATGATTTCTGAGGTGTTCAGAGACATACTGTCAAATCCAGCTAAATGCAGTCAAATTGATTGGGCGGCGTTTCATGATACAGATGGACAATGAACCAAAACATACAGCCAAAGCAACCCAGGAGTTTATTAAAGCAAAG
The DNA here is from genome assembly GCF_900747795.2 of Erpetoichthys calabaricus. Taxonomy (NCBI): domain Eukaryota; kingdom Metazoa; phylum Chordata; class Cladistia; order Polypteriformes; family Polypteridae; genus Erpetoichthys; species Erpetoichthys calabaricus. Next base: position 94,050,572 of record NC_041404.2, read on the forward strand.
AAGTGGAAAATTCTTGAATGGCCAAGTCAGTCACCTGATCCTAACCCAATTGAGCATGCATTTCACTTGTTGAAGACTAAACTTCAGACAGAAAGGCCCACAAACAAACAGCAACTGAAAGCCACTGCAGTAAAGGCCTGGCAGAGCTTTAAAAAGGAGGAAACCCAGCATCTGGTGATGTTCATGAGTTCAAGACTTCAGGCTGTCATTGCCAGCAAAGGGTTTTCAACCAAGTATTAGAAATGAACATTTTATTTCCAGCCCCTGAAATGAAGGGATTGTGTTAAAAAATGCTTTAGTTGCCTCACATTTTTATGCAATCGTTTTGTTCACCCCACTGAATTAAAGCTGAAAGTCTGCACTTCAACTGCATCTGAGTTGTTTCATTTAAAATTCATTGTGGTAATGTACAGAACCAAAATTAGAAAAAAGTTGTCTCTGTCCAAATATTTATGGACCTAACTGTATGTTATATTGGTTGGAGACGGTAGCACAGACCAGAAAGCAGGAGATAGAGCTGGTGGTGGCAGAGTTAAAGATGCTAAGATTTGCATTGGGTGTGACAAGGATGGATAGAATTAGAAATGAGTACATTAGAGGGTCAGCTCAAGTTGGATGGTTGGGAGACAAAGTCAGAGAGGCGAGATTGCGTTGGTTTGGACATGTGCAGAGGAGAGATGCTGGGTATACTGGGAGATGGATGCTTAGGATAGAGCTGCCAGGCAAGAGAAAAAGAGGAAGGCCTAAGAGAAGGTTTATGGATGTGTTGAGAGAGGACATGCAGGTGATGGGTGAAATAGAACAAGATGCAGAGGACCGAAAGATATGGAAGAAATTGATCCGCTGTGGTGACCCCTAACGGGAGAAGCTGAAAGAAGACGAAGAAGGCTACCTGTTGTAATGATTCAACATGAAAAAAATGAAAAGTAGGTGACAGGCCACACTGCGTTAACACTAGAATTACCAGAGCCTATGAAAAAACTCGTAGATCCGTCACACCTTAAATCGCTTCGCACCTCTCCATCAGCGTCTTTTGTCCTGTAAATGTGTTGATAAGCAGCAAGCAGCAGGCAGCCTGCTATCACATCCCCCACCGCTGCACAGTTTCTCAGCTCAAGTCTGTTTACCTGCGTGTCAGTTGCTTGGAGCTGTATAGAGTGAGAAGTCAAGCAAAAGGCACCTTTTATAAATGCTATATCGTTATTTGGAACACATGCATTTCATGTGTGTTCCGTGTCTACAACAATCTATGTACAGTAAACACATCATTAAAACAGAAACGTTTTTCATGTTTTAGTAATAATTGACAAAATGTAGACATGAAGTGTATAATGTGTTAAGCCTGAATTCCAAATATCAAATAAACACTTTCACAAGAGGTACAAATATAACAGAACAAGTGCGCTTATATTCAGGAATATAACTGCAGAAAAAGAACCTGCGTAAGGGTGCGACATTGACACGCGTTTGCTACGACCACTTTGGTGGAGCAACAGTATCAACTGTTGACTGGTAATCAAAACTTCATGAGTTTGATCCTGGACGAGTCCGTTTTGAGAAGTGAGCTGCTCTTATTCTTACTATTTTAGAATAAAAACATACATTTGGTTTCAGTCTGTAACAGCCGGTGTAAATGTATGATACTTGTAAAGGTTAGCTTTGTTTTGTTTTTTTTATTCAGTTTTATTCTCTCAGTCGTGTTCATGATCCCACCCCACCCCCCACCCCTCCCAAATAACACTGCTGTTTTCACATAAAGACACGTCATAACAGAGGTGAACTCAGATCATGACGATGGTTCTACATCGGAGCAAGAATGCACGTCGCACTTTTGCCATCGCTGTACTTTGTATTTGTACACGGGAAGCACTGCAGTCTACTTGTGACTTTACACTGTAGGAAGAAAGTAAATAAATAAAGGTAAATAAGTAAATAACATTCGATCTGGCTCTTATATACTAAGTACAGCAATGGCAGCTTCCACGTTCAGCTATAGACTCTTCAGTACGCAAGCGACTCTCCACGCTAGTGTTTAGATATGGACGGTGCATGTGCTCAAAACATTAACATTTATATGTTACTTACATCTTGCCTGAAGAAGGGGCCTGAGTTGCCTCGAAAGCTTACATATTGTAATCTTTTTAGTTAGCCAATAAAAGGTGTCATTTTGCATGACTTTTCACTATGTTACTTATATAAAAGCCAGATCGAATTTTACCTTAATTTATTTACTTACTTCCTACAGCGTAAATTCACAAGTAGACTGCAGAGCTTCCTGTGTTTGATCGACACGGGCATGCTCAAAAAATACGTGTAATGCCACAAAAAGTGCCTGCTGACACTCTAGTACGCAAGCAATGGTACAAGAATGCAGTTAAACGTTTTTTTTTGGCACATACACTGTCCAGATCTAAACACTAGCGTGGAGAGTCTATAGCTGCAGGTGGAAGCTGCCGTCGCTGTACTTTGTATATAAGAGCCAGATCGAATGTTATTTACATATTTACCTTTATTTATTTACTTACTTCCTACAGCGTAAAGTCACAGTAATATTATCTGAAACAGACTAAACAGACAGTGGGCTGCGACTCACTTTTCACATTGATACATCAACTATCAGTACAAAATAAAGATGTTTGCATGAATGTGTGTGTGTGTGTGTGTGTGTGTTTAGTTTCCATAAAAACATACTTTTGATCTGTGTCAGTAACAGTCTGGGTAAATTTATGATACTTGTTTTAGTCAGCACTAGAAAGACAAATTATTTATCAGTGCCATTATAATTACCCTTACGTGCCATAAACTCAATATATGGAGCTGTTTCTGAACAAATAATACTAGCAGTGTCAGATTGGGGGAATGTGAATGTATTTTGTAGCAGTCTATTAGCCAGTGACAGCGATGTGAAGAAGCTGTCTGTTGTTATGCTTGTGCCCTTGTGCAGAAACAGTTCCATAAGCCTCATAACTATATTCTAGGAAAGCCCCTCTGCTGTGGGATGACTGGTAGCAAATGTGGGGTTTATATGCAAAGTGCGCTGTGGCATCTATATTACTAAACCACAGTTGTATAATTATATGCACGGACGCCGGACGCAGGACGCAACGAGGCGCATGCGCACAGCGCCTCAGCGCCCCAGAGTCAAACCCAGCGGCTTCCCAGAGTCAGTAGGTGGCCCCCAAACAACACAACCTGTAAACTAAACTTGCTCTAATCCACTGTGCCAGCAGTCAGTGTGGCATATTTGAATCACATAATGGTAATTCAGTATTAAAAGTTAAGTTGAATTAGGATTCCTAACAGTAAACGACTTCTACCTAACGACACAGCCACAGAAAAACAAAAACGAGACCGCATGGATAAGAACAATAAATGAAGGCTCCTACAATGTGCATCAGAGACACCAGAAACAAAGAAGTCACGACTCCAAAAAGAAAGAGCTCAACTAACAGAAATACAAAAACGAGCCCGTATGGATAAAAACAATGAACGAAAGCGCCCACAACACGCTTCTGAAAAAGCAGAGGCAAAGGAGTTACGGCTCCAAAAAGAAAGCTCAGCGATTAGAAATACAAAAACGAGCCCGTATGGATACGACCTGTAAACTAAACCTGAGGTGAAGCGTGCACGCCAGGTTGTACAGTATATATGCACAGATGCCAGAGGCAACAGGCAAGCCGTACACACTACCACCGCTGCCCGAACGCGACCGCCCACACCACCCCATATACCACTTTCGTTTAGTACTGTGCCCCTCCAAGCCTGGGTCCGCCGCCATCGTTACTTCAGCACGCGAATCCGCGACCGTCAGCACACGACTTCTAGCTGACGACACAGCCATAGAAAAACAAAAACGAGACAGCATGGATAAAAACAATAAAGGAAGGCGCCTACAACGCGCTTCTGAAACACGAGAACCAGATGAGTCACAGCTCCAGAAAGGAACCGCTTCAGTACAAATATGTTTATTTAATTGAATGAAAAATTTCCCAGGACGCACCCACCCTCCATGATTTTTCATCCCTCCAAATATCGGAGGGAACAGAAAGTGATTGCCATTCTTGGATTTGCGATTCTTTCCAGAATCGCGGGGTTACTGGTTTCAATAAAATGCAGACCCTTTCAGAAATAACAAATAAACACATACATTTGCTTTGTGTCTACAAGACCCAACATTTTTTTGTTTCATCGCACATTTACGCAGATTGTTGTCGACATGGAACACATGAAATGTATGTATTTCAAATTATGATATATCATTACTTATATAACTCCTTACAACTCTTTTCCATATAAAATCTTCAAAGCAGACTTGAGCTGTAAGTCAGAGGATTTGAACTGGTGGTGCTAAACAGAGGGTCTAAGAGTCAGGAGGGGCAAACAGCTGGTTGAATGGGTGAGGGGTGAGTGCGGTTATTACTGGGCAGTTGTTGCGCTGGTAAGGACATACAATTTTCCTTGCGTGTGTTGGGGGAAAGTAGGCTATTCAGGGAGAACAAAAAATTTTGCAGGCTTTGGGAATTCTAGTGTAATCAGTCCCATTTCCTATTGTATTATTAAACAATAATAATATCCATTTAGTGTAGTGTTAACAAACTGATCTACTTAAAATATTATAACATTTAACATTATTACCACTATGGTACTGCAGCATTCAAAACCAATCCAAAAGGCTAATTGTTTACTCCTGTACAGTATGTGTCATAAACAACACAACTGTTATCCACTAATATCAGGACTTTCAAACATTATTCACTGTTAACTGCATGTTAGGTATCCTTTTGGTACTATGTGCTTATGTGCTTGTTGATACAAAGAATGAGAGCCATCTCCTTTTTTATTTATTTACTTATAAGTACTTAAGTATTTATTTTTAACATTACTGAAATGACAAATGAGTAAAAGAAATTCAATGTACTGCATACAGAAGGTGTCATCAAATAGATTTGATGTGGGGTCAAATTCTTGCAGAGTAAATACACTTTGATCCTATCTTTGCCCAGGTGAGTTACCCGCTCCTCCGAACCATCCCCATATACAATAAACATCTCACACACTTTAACAGACACTGCCTCATTCACTCTTAATTAAATCACCTACTCATTAACATCACATAAGATACAGAATCATTAAGCCCATGATGCACTCTTATTCTGGTGTTATTATTATTCCAAATAAGCAAGCTCATTAATTTGTTTTTTTTTCTCAAGTAATCCTCTCTCACAACTTTCATTGACTACTCAGGTAATACAATTTAGAATTAACATTGAATAGTGGCTATCAAAAATGTTGTAAGAGGACAATTGATACCAAAGGTCATCCTTAATTTGTACAACATGAGGCATCATAAGGAAATCAAGGCTTTGAAAGCAAGCTATGATCACAGCAGGAAATACTCCATTCACTAATTCAATAAGAATGCATAACAAGTGCTTCCCTCAAACCTACTTGGTTACTGGTTAAGCACAATAAAGCCTTCACTAATGAAGGAGTATTAAAAAGGGCATTAGATTTATTTTATCAGTGCATTCTGGTGAGAAATCGATATTTAATGTTACTGAATATGTGAAACAGATAACTCTGTCAGCTGCAAATGCTACATGTCACGTTCACATCTTGGCAGAGCACATCCAAAAATGCTTTACTCTATCCCATGTAAATTGTGTTTCCTGTTTATGATGTGGACTGATAACAATATTTTAGCAAACATGGCATGTGTTTTGGATGCTACGAGCAAATGACTGAATAACTAGTATAGAAAGAAGTATAGTATAGAAAGAAGTGTGCTCATTTCAACAGGTACACACGTCGTAAATGTAGGAAGGATGGTCCTTGCATGTGTGTGAACTGTTAACATTTGAATGTGATGATTGCATATAGCGCCGAACTGACCTGTCTGTACTATTGTTGCCTCTGCAACCGATGATGCATCCGTGCCACAATGTTTTCTGAAATGTACTATACAGGTCATAAAATGAATAATTCCAAATATCATATATAACTATGTCTCTGTTTTTTTTGCTTTTTTTTTTGACATCCTAGACCATAAGGCGCGTACTAATTCAGCGTGAGCAGGAACACTCAATAATAATGAATAAAAAAAAAAATCAAGTGATGGTGAGATACGAAGAAGGCAGATTCACCAGCATTTGTGTGTAAGCTTTTATTCCTCCAGATCAGAGAATGTCCAGTTCCATTGCCTCAAAACACCACTCACGTCTACAGTTACTCTCAGTTTCAAATAAAAACTAACAGTGTCAGATCCCTGGGTGGGGTGGGGGGGGGGGCGGTAGTATGTATCGTGATCGTGACTGAGAGAATAAAAGTGAAAAAAAAAAAAGATAACTTTTACAAGTCCTATAAATGTACATTGTCTGTTATGAGTTTTTGCGTAGGCTCAGGTAATTCTAGTGTTAATGTCTTCTTTTCAACTTGCCTTTTAGGAAGGCATTCAAATTTAGGTTATACTTGCAAGTACTATTTTGTTAAAAGGTCAAGTTTCAAGTCATTGCTTAAGTTTAAACTATGCTATTAAATTTTTAAAAATTCCTTTGTGTTGATTCTACATTAATTTTGTGATTCACTGTATATTTACTTCATGATTTATGTATTAATTTTATGATTGCATGTTTTTATGTTTGGTGTGATTAATCGAGATTAATTCCATACAATTATGTGATTTAATTAGGCATTTTTTTAAATTAATAAAGTTAACGCATTAATTTTTGCGATTAATGTGGTCTGTTTAGCGCATTAAAAAATACTGTCACATCCAGTTTCAGCAAAGAGGAGACTGAATCAGGCAGTACTTTGGTCAGGGTGGCATTTTCATGTTTTACTTTTTTTAAGTTTACAAAATAATAATACTGCAATGACCAGGCTAGAGATGTTGAGAGCCATGTGGCTAAACTGCTACTGAGGACTGTACTTTCAGAACGTACAGCGCATTATACAAATTAAACATCTGAGTGACAAAAGGAAGTGTCGAGAAAAATGGGTGGAAGGAGCATGAGAGACGGGTTTGAATGTGGGTCCTGGGATGGAAGCACTTTTGCTTGGAGTTGGTAACAGAGCGGAGGAGTCACATGGGGTGGCTGTGGCATGGGTGCAGACGCAAAGGAGCAACACGGTGTGCACTAACAGCATGGAATGAATGAGTGAGTAGAGGGAAGCAAGAATGAAAGGGCAGCATGCTTCTGGGCTGTAACACTGAAGTGGAAGACAGCATAGAAGGGTTAGACGAGTTTGAGTACAATTAAAGTTAAAGCAATCATGGAGCTGCTTTTATGTTGGCTTCTTCAGGTAGTCCCATCATCCTCAGACAGGTATCGACCACCTGAGGAGCGTGTCTCTCTCAGGTGTAGAAGAAGAATGTTCTCCTCAGCACCATGTATTTTGTGTGTTTAGTAAATTAGAATCTTTATAATAACTATTTTTCTAACTTGCCAGTGAGAGACGCTTTGGCTTATGAACTAACAAAAATATGTTATTCCAGGGTTCAGGAGAAATAGTGTCCACATGAATAAAATGTAAGCTGTTTCTTGTTTTCCCTTTCTCAGAGTGAATGTTTCAGGGACAAGGTCACAAGGCTGCAGAACTGTACATGTAGTTTATGCAAAGGCGTCTCTCCTGTGCTTAGCTTCCAAAACACAGATAATGCTTAGCTCAACAGACATATTGTTTAACTTTACTGTTTTGATAAGGATGTTCTTTCTGTCTTATTAATCATGAGATGCTGAAGTATAAAAAACCCCTCCTGGCTTTTGATCAGGGTTCAATTGAGCTTTGCGGCAACAAGTTATGCTCTTTTGAATCTCTACTTACTGCGACTCCGAATGAATAAATAAAGTGAATTGAGAAAATATTATCTGTCTGCTTTTCAGTGTGCCTTTTTCGTCCACACAGGTCAGAACGCAGGGGCATTACACTATTATTTCCACAGCGCACCAGTTGAAAAACACTTGTGTAAGAGTATAATTATCAAGTTGTTGATGGTGATGAATAAGTAAGGATAGTATTTATGGAGTTTTAACACAAGTTTTAATGTATGCTCATTTAAGAGAGTCTTATTCTTTCAATTAACTTTGTCTTCAGCAGTGCATTCGAAGTCAGTAGTATGCTATGCCAATTTAATAATTAATATATTTCTTTTCTCCTCCTTTTCAACTTGCATTTTAAGAAGGCATTCAAATTCAGGTTGTATTTTGTAAAATGTTCAGGTTTGAGGTAATTGTTTTTTTTTTATTCCTTTGTGTTGAGTCTACATTAAATTTGTGATTGAGTGAGTATTTACTTCAGGATTTATGCATTACTTTTATAATTATGTTTTAATGTTAGATGTGATTAATTACATACATTTATGCAAATATATTTATTTATATATGTTAAGCACTGTCTGTCTGTCATACAAAAACTCACAAACCATTTGGCCTTGAATCTTGATCTGGGCCTTAATCAAAAGCTTAAGGGATATGTGTAACAAGACCCACCAATTGGAATTGCAGCCTACCTCGGCCTTCAGGTCCTTCTCACTGGAAGTGACAGCATGGCCGCATGTCATGACTGACAGGAAAACGACAGCAGTGCTGGCACATGGTATTGCTGATAGAAAAGGAACTGTTGAAACATCTGGTAACAGTAAAGCAACTTGCAAAAGCAGATTAAGTGATAGGAAGAAGACAACTGGCAGCCCCACCTTCCACTGCATGTAACATGGTGGTACTCACAAACCACTGGGGCTGTATCTGTTGAGGGTGAGGCAATCTGCAGAAGCTGATTACATTATGGGAAAAAGAAAAATGACAGCTCCAGCTTCCACTGCCCATCAAACACATGAGGTGCAGCAACCTGCCGTTATTTGAGCACTACTGGAGCTGGAACCTTGTCCTTAGTAGGACCAGAGATCCACACATTGTACATGCTGACTGATCATTTGCATCGCAAATGTAAGTCATACACTCTGAGTGCAAAAGAAAGTCTTAACACAACCAAGTAATTGGAGGTGCAAGCTTCCTTCATTACTTGATTGGACTTTGGGTTCTTCTCACTGCAAGCCACACAACATAGCTCAATAGGCGTGCACCAAATTAACATTATTCTGGACCAAAATCTTTAAATGCCTTTCAGACAGCCTTGGTATCACAATCCCTCCTAATCCACTAACAACTGTGTTTGGTGTACTTCCAGATGGACTTAAAGTGGGGAGGGACAAACAAACTATAATTGCCTTTACTTCACTATTGCCACGTAGACTTACTGTATCTTGCTCAACTGGAAGAATGCTAGCTCACCTCTGTTAACCTTCCTCTTGTGTTAGCTTTCTGTTATCATCTCTTATGTTAACGGGTCGGTTTTGACCCGTGTATTAAATCAGCTATAAAATACACTAAAAACAATAAGCTATCATCCAATTTGTTTCTCATCTCTTGGTTACCTTGTTAGGCTTCCTTTTCCATGAAAATGTTGGTTTTAATACTTTTGGTGTGGGCCTCTGGGCCTTTTTTTGTCAGTATACCCCTTGATTTCAATTTAAAAAAATGGTAAAATGAACCTCAAGAGAATCATATTAATAAATAAAAGGTTCTTGTGTTACCTGACTAATACTGAGGGGTATAGAACACATCTCTTAAATAAATTTGTTTTATTTATTTTTTCATTTTAATATTAATAACTAAAGTGACATCTATGGTGTTACGGGTCAATTTCGACCCATAGATATTTACATCAAGAAAAGGCAAAAAAATATTTTTTTCAGCAATAGAACTTTAATATAAACTGAAAAAAATGAAAAGCAGAACAGGTCATGACACAAAATATATATTTGCATGGTCAAATAAACAAAAACCAATCAAGAAAATCAAACAAATAGAAATCAATTGCAAGTTCCAAAACTAATACAAAGCTAAATCAGAGTAAAAACCTCTGTGTGCAAGAACATGCTTGTGTATGTGTGTGTTTAGAGGCATGTGTGGCAAAAAGTGACACTTTTTGAGTGTTCTTTGCAGAGATATTTCTTGCAGTTGAAACACAATACATTTGTCTTTCTGTCCTTACTGCTTGGGCAGACCTGACACCTTTTTCTTTTCGAATCAGGCAGCCTGACTGGGGTTGGGGCTGTTTCGGTTGGTGTTGAGGCAGGGCTGGCTGAGGAGGATGCTGATGCAGATTCTCTCTGTGTTGCTGATGGTGAGGATGGAGTGCTGGGTGAGCTCTGCAGCTGTCTGACAAAGGCTGCAGCGTCTGGGTCTCGGGGCACCCGTTCCCTTCGCCTAATGTGTGACTTGACAAGGGAATTTCCCAACTCCTCAAGAAACAGTCTCTGCTTGTTTTTTTTGGTTGAGTTCCACCCTTGGTGGATGTGGCTCCACAACACAAATGCATTATATGCAGACACATCAAGGATGTTGTAAAACACAACCATTGGCCATCTTCTGGTCATTCGCTGGCATGTGTATGTGGCTGTCAGCTTGTCCAGGTTGTCCACTCCTCCTTTGTTTTTGTTATAGTCGTGGATAATTGTTGGCTTTTTGTCACTTCCTGATGATACAGCTGCGTCTTTGTGAAGAGTAGACATGAGTATCACATTCCGGTTTCTTTTTGGACAATATGAGACAACAGTGGTGGTGTCTGTAAAAGCAAACTTTGAGGAAAGTGGAGCCCTGCCCTTCACCTGCAAGATTTCAGCAGGCAACTCAGGTTTATTTTTCTTCACTGTTACCACCATGGTAAGTTTCCTCTTGAGAAGTTCTTGTCCGAGGTCATAGCTGGTAAAAAAAATTGTCACAAGTGATATTGTGACCCTGCAGTCCAGTGGTCATATCGAGGACCACACGTTTTCCTTGGTTTTTCTCAGGGATGCCACTCGCAGCTTTGCCTGTGTAAATCTGTAGATTCCAGGCATAGCTGGTTCTTGCGTCACAGGCTGCCCAGATTTTTATGCCGTATTTCCCTGGCTTACTGGGTATGTATTGCCGGAAGGGGCATTTTCCTCGAAAAGGGACAAGACGTTCATCCACTGTCACCTCTGGCCCTGGGTTGAACATCAGCGGAAGGAGCTGCACCCATCTCTCCCAGACATCCCTGATGGGACCAAGCTTGTCAGATCTCACTCTGGTCTCTCTGTTCTCAAATCTGAGGACTCTTGATATCATTTGAAATGTCTGAAGTGACATTGTTGCCCGGAAAATATATCTGCCTGTTGATGCGTCCCATAGACTATCAGTGGCCTCATTGCAGGATCTGTACACTCCAGCAAGAAGAAGAACACCAATGAAAGCATCCAGGTATTCCTCATCAATGTCTTTCCACATGTCGCCATGGACTTTTTTTCCTTCAAGGTTCATCATAGTAATGATGATTCTTTTTAGTGACAATGGCATAAATAGCTCAAAACATGTTTTGATGTCACTGACTCTGGTCAGAGCAAACCTTGTGATTCCAGGGGTCATTTTGATGACATTTGCAGCAGCTGCCGTGCCATGTACATCATGAGGTACTGAGCTCCAAAAGATCTTACCATTTTTGGACTTGAATCTTTCAGCAGGAGCAGCTTCAGCACCAGTGACCTCCTCATCCGACTCATCAGATGTGTCTGTGTCTTCTGGATGATACTCCACATTGTCTTCCTCCTCAGAAACCTGCTCATCTGAATCACTATGCTGCTCTGTGTCTTCTCATTCATTTTCACCAAAAATATGATCCAGAACTTGGCTCACTGTAAATCTTCTTCTCATTTTTGCATGCTGCAAATTGTAAATTTGCACTCTGCAAGTCAAATGGCCACTCAAATGAGTGAATTCACCTCACATGTCTGGACATGCCCATCTTTGTTTGTTTTGTTTTTGTGCAGGTATACTGGAAAGCCACGCAAAATGAGAAAGCTCACATGTTTAGGAGAGGAGCTGGTTGTCAGTGTGTCAGCTCACAGTGCACTTAGGATTTCAGTTTTGGCTCTAATTATTGCTTTATCATCGTATTATCATAACTGGGTCGAAACCGACCCTAACAACACAAAGGTCATAATTTCAACCAGAGCATTTTATAATTTAGTAAAAATTTTTTTTTTTGCTTTATTTTGTTGAAATAGAGGTTCCTGACAAAGTCAAAAAGCCTTGATGCAATAAACAAATTTATGTGATTCTTGTATGCATTTAAAATTTAAAACGGGTCGGTGCAGACCCTAACACAAGAGGAAGTGGGTAACTGATGTCATATATTATCTAAAATAGGAAAAAATCTAACTCTCACTTACAGGATCTGTACAAAACTTTTTCAAAACTTGGCAGGATCTAATCAATAACATTTTAGAATCAACACTTTAATTGAGGAAGCAGATTCTCTCCCCTCTTTTCTATACTATTATTTTTATTCATTTATTTATTTGCATATTTTTACTATTTACTAAGTTTTGCTCTGCTGGCCTGGCTCTCTTTCTCATAGGTGGGGGTTGATTCATTTCAAACCTAGTTTGGTTAAACTTGACTTGCTTATATGGATTGTTGTTTGATTCTAATAAAATTTTTAAAAAGTAATAAACAAAAACATAGCTCAATATGATTACAAAACACAGTCATACACAATGTTAGGGTAAAAGGAAGATGGAATTCTTTTTGGCAGTGCAACTTGGGTGCTTGTGCTGTGTTTTGTAAGAAGTGCATTAAACTCCTTTCTATGAGGACTGGAAATCTGATTGTTTACTAGTCTTTAAGCATTATTCAAATAGTTAGTGCCATAAATGAAAGCAAACAGAGTGTGATAATTCACACCACACAGCCTGGAGTGTCCTGATGTTTCATAAGCAACTTTGCCTTTTGTCCAGAACTTATAAATCTATATGTCGTCTCTGTTTTAATTGTGTGGAGCTCATAAAATTAAAACCTACATCCCAAAGTCCCTTTTGCCCAGGACTCGTGCATATA